>NW_010416231.1:0-10925 GCF_000710305.1 Buceros rhinoceros silvestris | reverse complement strand
CCTGCTGAGGCTTTATTAATGCTGAGTCGAAGGGAAGAATTACTTCACATTTTTGCAGGCTATACTCGTGTTTGTACATGCCGAGATGCTGTGAGCAGATGCCAACTCATGGTGTCACCCTGAACCACGTTCAAGCCTGAAGGCTCACACTAAAACTAGGCAACTGAAGAGAATTAAAGTATGTATCATTTTAGCCTCCCACATATCTATTAGATAAATATGATCAAGCTTTACTGAAGATTGATCAGCTGAAAAGAAGTGGAAAAAAGTCCTCATCTTGAAGAAAAATACATTTACTGTTTACCACAACAAGGTATCAGTGATCAACATTTACTAACTTCAGAGTGCTTGACTCACCCTATCCACCTATCACAGGAAAGCTGGTACTCCTTCTTATCAGCGGAGAAGTCGTGCACAGCCAGATTAATGCACAGCAGATTAATGGCCAGTTTTCTGTTAATGCTCTGGGGGTTCTCAGGCCTTGTGTTTACAGTCATCTAGGTCAGAAAATTACCTAATGAGGTCTGTGTATCTACGGATAAACGTTGATGAAACGTCTGATGATCTCATCACTGTGACCAAAATCCTCGGTGGTACAGCAGTTTATCCTTTTCATATGAAGAGATTAAATTAGAGACTCTAAATAAATTAACAAAAACTTAACTGTTGTTTGACACCTGGGTCTGTATTGAGTAGTGACACAGGAATTCCCTGCTGCTAGTCATATTTACCACCACCATTTTCCTGAACTCTAGCAGTACTGGAGAGGAAGAAGCAAAATTCTTCAGATGCATAATTAGAATTTTCCTTCTGGAAAACTATTCTTGTGAATCTGCTTATTTCTGAGCTTCTTTAGTGGAAGAAAGCCTTCACTGTATTGCTTAGACATTATAAATCTCCTTTGATGAAAAAAATGAAAGAAGTGCAAACTAACAATGACACATTTCATACACCAAAAAACTTTTTCATATACACAGTTGTATAATTGAAGCTCATCTTGACTACTGAAGATACCTTAGAAATTTTTCAGGCTGTAAGCTATTTCCCCCTGTGCTATTCAATAACTCATTACCCGTTAGATATATTATACTACATATAGATCCAGTGCTCTGGATGAATTCCACAAAAAGCAAATGCACTTGTGGGATATATCATATCTCTAATGGATATTTATTTTAATGGCATGAACATTGCTCTAAATGTCTTTTTTCATTAATGATAAATTGTTCATTACTGTGAAGTGGGTTAGAATTAAAGATGGCTTCTGGTAATTTATAGCTCATATTGATTTTGCTGGAAATTTTTAACATCAAGGTAGCGTCCAGGTCTTTGACTTGTGTAAATTCCATTCAGGTCAATGGGATGTTGGCTGTCACCATCCAACCTGTCCTTCAACTCTCACTTTGTGGCTTTCATCCACAACATGTCTGTTGGAGCCCTGTGTGGCAGCATGAGCATTGCTCTTTCATACCTTGTAATTCCTAAACTTTTTGTGTGACTGCAATTCACTAAGAGTTCACTCTTGGACAAATGAGGACTGCTCATCGTCCCATACAATGCAAGTGCAAATGCTGCTTTCTGCTACAGCGGTAAAGTAAGAAACAGAGAACCTGGTCCCAAGTTTTGTGTTGGGTTCTGCGATTGAGGGCAGGCACATTCCCCTTTTATGCAATAAAATGCCGAGAACGTATCCTGTTACGTATCCAATGCACAGACTGTATCCCAGTTAGGTTCTTGATGCACGGGGTTTATCTCCTGCCACTTGACCTGATGCATGGTGGTGTGCCCACATCTCACACTGAATCGTAAGTTTAAATCTGGCAACAGTGATTTGTATTTAGGGTAAAACAATTATATTTTCATTAAATCTATCTTACAGGGGCAAAGTAAATGGAAATGGAGAGTCTTAGTGCTAAGTATTGTAAGTTTACATCATAATATTTAATCTTCCTTCAGTACTTCTGCATTCTTTCAGTAGGAATTGAGTGAAAATAAGGTGAAGGCTTTCAGTGCACTATATAGATTAGAAGTTTTATTGAGTAAAGGGCCCTGATTTGAGCTATAGCTATTGACTAATTTTAGATTCAGAGGCAGTTCTGAAAATAAAGTATGTGAGAGAAGATTCATTCAAGCCCAACTAAAAAAATAGTGACGGAGATAAGGCATTTAATTTTTCTAAACCAAGATCCCCAAAAATTGTGAAAGGGAACATAATTTTTAAAATAAGGTTTTTTTTAAATGTGATTCTTTAATTTTCATAATATTTCCTTCATTTTTCACTACAAATAATTTGAGACCTTCTCATGTTATCAGATGAAAAAAAAAGTTTCACGGCAAGTTTCTTCTCGACTCCGCTGCTTTCACTGCTTTGTAAAGCACCTTGATATATCTGAATGAGAAGGACTACACTAGTACTAAACTTAGACAAATCAGATGCAAATCAGTGTCATACATGGTACCAACACAACTAACAAAACCACAGTTCTGTGAGAGGCAGGGAGTTGGAAAAATCATGATAATTCATATTCCGTGATTGTCTTCCTCCAGGGCATGGCATAATTCTGATTAAAATTACTGGCAGTACTTTGTGTGCATCAAAGGAAAAACATCTCCAGGAACTGACATCCTGTTAACTGTGGAAGCGCTATTACAGGCGATGGGTCAATACGGTGGCTTTTGAAAACTTCCTAACAAAACCCCTAAGCTTTTCTTGGGCAGTAATGCTGAACTGTGTAACCAAGGATGGCCATCACCGCACCCACATTTTCTCTTGAAATTTATGATGATTTTAGCACGTGCAAAGACTCAAAGAGCACGTTTCAGGCCTTTTTAGGGCCCCCTTGTTCCCATTTTACTTGTTAGAAACAAAATTAGATCCAAGGGTGTTAAAAGAAAACTGCTAGCTTTCGAAGCCTTTAAAAGTCTGTCTGTATTGTATATTTTTTTCTCTGAGTACATCTTTTACTATGCACTGAAATAAATAGGTAAAATTAGGCAAGTTTTGATAGTGCCATAAAGTTGCAGCTGAGAAACCTTGCATTTTTTTTCCTATTACAACCTGCTTTTAAAAGGTAAGTTGATTGTGACTCTTTAATTATGTAACAGGTGCCTTGTCTTAGCTAGGAAAATTTTTAATTTAATTCATTAAAAAGCAAAACACGGGCATGAATTAAATGATTTTCTGTTTCCAATCTCTTGATATTTCCAGTGTTATTTGAATATATCCTAAGGAAAACCAGCTTGGTCCAACAAAGTCCCTTTACAGCGATGATGCTTTCCCATACAAGTTGTCCCATTCATCAAAGTTGATCAGATATTTACAGGATTCCCGTTTATCTTTGTATAAAAACTGAGGAAGGCCCATGCAGCCATAATTATTATAAACACTGGCATTCATCATGAAGCCACCGCAACATGCTTTAAAGACTAATGCTGCACCGAATGGTCTCGTTAGAGCTTTATAGATACAAGCGTAGAAGACTTAGCCCTGCGAGGCACTGTTTAATATTGCTTGGAAACTTTCAGCATTGGTGTGAAGGGTGTGATTCTTCCAAGCCTTATTCATGCCAAAAAAAAATCTTTATCCTTGTGACTGACAACACTGACCTAGCTTGTCAGTTAGCTATTAAGTGTCTAATGGTTCGGAGTGGTTTGCCGAGGTTGCACTCGAAAAGCTCTGGCAGGGGCAGATGTAGAACTTCCATCCTTTTCATACTACCAAAGGGAAGGATAGGGTACATCACCTGATACCCTAGCCATGTATCATCACAGAAGTAGTTAATTTTACAGTGTCACTGGATGAGAGATGTGTACTCTGACAGTAAAATGTAGGTAGCTGTCTTTATTTGAATGCTTCTTCAGCAAAAGTTTGTGTATTTTCTACTTTAGAATTCCCTATATTTTTCCTTAGGAAAAGAACAGAACACATGTATCTCCAGATATTCTCCCTTGTTAACTTAATTATCTTTGGCTTCTGTAGTAGCTTAATTTTTCTTGCCTATCAATAGGCCTGCTCGAAGAAGTACAATATAAAGGGGTTTATCTGTTACTGATTGGCTAGAAAGTGATGTGTTGGAATTCTGCTGGAGCCTCTCTAGTGACTATTTATTTAAATTGGGGGAAAAAATCAGTATTACTTGAAAAAAAATAACTAGAACTTTCATTTAACATTACAAAAGAGGGCATTGCTTAATCCCTGAAGTAGGAAATTGCTTTTCTTCATGATCCATTGCTTTCATACTGTTTCTGGCTGCTGGTGGTGAAGGAAAGGGAAACTATGTTCTCACTCTGTTCTCACTGTATCTGTTTTCTTATCCTCTACAAGAACTCAGCTGCTAATTTGTTGTTGAAGTAAATAAAGGGAGGGGAGAGCTTGGCTATGAAAGGATCTTTTATGTCTCAACTGGGTATTTGCAAATATGGAAGCAAAGCAGGTGTTGTGGTTTAAGCCCAGCCAGCAACCAGGACAGTGGGAAACTGAAAAAAGGAAATCAAGGATTTGAAATAGTATATCAAAGCCGAATTACATGAGATATTGCTATTCTACGAGGTGCCATTACAAGTGGATATGTAAATTCAGCAGTATGTTCCCAGAAGATGAATGTTGCTAAGGAGTGTTTTTTCTTGTGTTCTGATCTTGTATACAGAGAGAAAGTAAATCACAATTAAAAGCAAAAGGCATAGCTGGCTGAAAATTATGATATCTTGTTTCACCTTGCTTAAAACTCATTCTTTTTTTGTTAAAAACACATATTGTTTTATTGCTTATAATAAGCATAACAAAAATATAGTGTTACAGCTCAGGGCTGGAAATCTCTAATGGACTGTGTACTAAGGAATGATTTTTTAACTTCAGAAGTTATAGTATTTAGTTAATGATTCCCTGACATTGTCAAGGACAGCTCACAGAATGCATTTTAAGGTGATTTTAAGTTAGCATCAGTGGTTTATATTTTCCCCCAGCAACAGTAGTAGACGTTGTATTTGTCTCTTCTATCAGGAGTGACTCCTGTTTCTTTTTAAAATCTGATTGCTTTTTTTTAAATCTTTTTAATTTAGCCTTGCAAATCATAATCAAAGATTATGCTAGCAAGATAGCAATCTGAAAATAACTGGTAGAGCAAGTTTTTCATACTGGTATGTAATGGAAGAGATATATGCAGGTTTTATTTTGAGTTTTTGCTTGTGCTAGCTGTATGAGGATGATAGCAAGACCACACCATATGCCCAATAAAAGCTTTATTAGAAGGGCATTAGTAGATTAATCCAACTTACTCTGTGGTTTATTTTATTTAGAATGTAATAAGGTAAGTTCATTAGTTTGCAGACTTAATGTTTTCTACTGTACCTCAAAGCAGCCAGTAACAATTCCACTGAGACTCCACAGATCTCACTAACACCTGTCAAGATAAACACATGGCTCTCTAGGGGAATCACCTTGGCAACGTAACTGAGGAAATCTGGAAAAAAGTAAGTCTTTCACACACAAAAGCATGTTGCCCAGTATAAACTTGATTAATGATTTTTCACATGCCTCTGAGGTCATATATCTCTTTAAAGTGGAAAAAAAAGTCAAATCAATCTCTGAAGAACAAATATTTTGGAATGTACAATACTCCATTTGAAATGTATTTTAAAGAACTTGAAGGATGTAGAATAATTATGCAATTTGAATTGAGCCTCAGAAAGGCTGCCTGAGACCAGCAATTGAGTCTCCATCCCCCTAGGGCTAATATATTAGATTACAAGGATTATTGTAGTGGCAGTATTTGTGCTACCACATTTAAGATTATGTCAGCATTTCCATTTTAAACCTGTATGCTCAGAGCTTCATAACTCAGCTATAGAATATTTGCTTGGCACTACAAACAAATACGGTTTCTGCACAATGGTGACACTTTTTCTGGGGGAGGAGGGGGAAGAAAGAAGCTTAAAGCTAAATCGGTACTTGGGCATTTTAAAGTTATGAATGCCAAAAGTTAACACCATCTTCTTACAACTCTGTTTTTTGAAAACAGCTATTTCTATAGCTGACTTGTAGCATTACTGCTGTCTGGAGTTTAAAGCGATGTATTGAAGTAGAAGAGTGGACAGAATGGTAGCAGGCTGTACTTTACCCCTTTCTTTGCCAATATTGTTATGGGAGTAATGTGTCCCGAGAAGGCCAGAGGTGGAACTCCACTGTCGGTCCTCTCCTCCACCAAGGCTAGGAAGCGAATGGGGTGACTAATCATGAATCATGATGGGTGATACCATAGAAATCCTGTCAGGAAAACCTGCTTAGAAAGGCACTCCTGACTATTTCTAACTTCAGGCACTCCGGAAACATCATTTAGGGCTCTCCTGGCTACCAGTGGACTTCCCACCAAAGAAGAAAAAAGAAAAAAAAAAAAAAATCAAAGTTGCCTTGCAAGGTCTTTAAACTAAATTTCCCCGTTTTCGGGCTATTGTACTTTGAGTCAAATGTAACTTGACCTTGACATGGCATTCAATACCTTGGGTATTATGTATGGTAAACAATAAAGGGAACAGCAAACAACCAAATACACCCACTTTTCCTGTTTCTGGAGGCCTTTACAAACGGATAGGCTTTGTGTAGACTTCATGTGCCGGCACTGGATACCAAAGGGCACAAGGCTGGCTTCCATTGTTGGCAGCTGTCGCTGATCTCATCAAAATTCTCGACAACTAATTTGCAACCTGGTTTTGTGCTTCTTTTTGTTTATTTGTTTGGGTGGTTTTGTTTGGGGTTTTTTTGTCCCTAGCTGGAGTATTTGCTGGGGAGTTCAAATTAGTAGCATTGCAGCTGTAGTCTCTCTTTTCTGCGGGGATCTCTTTTCTGTGGCAATGCAGTGCCAATTCCTGTGGCAGCACTCGTAGAAATCAGAGCCTTTTGCAGGTTCCGCAGCCATCTAATTGTCCATAGAATTACCTGCTCATGCAGTAGTCCAGAGGGAGTATGAGTACAGCCTGCCCTGCTTTGGTACAGGACTACAAATCTCTTAAGCACCTCCATATATATAGGTGTGGGTTTGGCCTTAATTCCTGTGGCTTTACAGTGGAATGAAAGGGGGAATCTCCCCAAAGAGTTAGGACCCTTTGTGCAAAGTTAGATAAAAAAAAACAAACCAAAACCCCCCCAAAAACAGGAAAAAAAAAAATTAAGTGGCATTGCAGCACTGGTAGCCAGCAAAAGACAACACCCAGTAGGAGTGTGAGCCATCCTTCTCAAGACGGGTCAAACCAGGGCTGATGCAAGTAGATGAACTTCTCAAAGTGCCCTGACGACTGACGGACCAACCAGGGCTGTTTCAGGCCAAGAGGGAGCATCCTTTCAAAGTCAAAATTCCCCATTGGAAAGTGTTCTCCTACCAGCCCTTTCTATTCTAAATTGAAGGGATCTGGCTGACGTGCAAGGTTTCACTAAAATGAAACAAAATAGAAATCAGATTGCTTTTGACAGCAAGGAAGAGGGAGAAAGGGATTATTTCTGTCTTTATACAGACAGAGTCAAGAAACATTTATTATGAAGATTTAAGCCTATTTGGATGGACAGATTTATGGACTTATTAACTGTTCCAGGATTTATTTTGAACTACACATACAGAGAGCATAGCTGCACTACGGAAAAAGCAGCCCAAGTATTTCCATTGTCAACACCTTTTTTTTTACATGATCACAAAAAATTTGAATTTCTGTGTATTTTATGACTGCACAAATATTCCATCTCTCCTAGAATTACATATTTACCTTCCAAGTCTCTGAGTAGTTCATGTGATAAAGTTTATTGGCTTCCTTTCTAACGTAAAAGGTTTCTGCCCTAAGTTATTTCGGTTAGGACACAAACTGGCCACAGTTGTATATGTATGACAGCCCTTGGTTCAGTATCTTGCAGTTCATTGGCTTTTGGAAGAAACATTTCTCTGCTGTTTAAAAGAGGAGAAATTAACACCTCCAATGTATCAGGCATTGAAATGTCTGACAGAGACATTTTTAGTATTGATAGATCCTGGTATAGGTCCTTAAATTCATCAGAGCTTACAGTGGCAAGTGGAAACATTAGCTTTAATGTTTTCTCCTCTAAGCTGCTGTCCGCAGGATGGATAAACATTAATTCTGTCCTGCTTAATTGTAATCACAAAAAGTCCACAGATTTTTACATGAAGTGAGATTTCATACCCAGCAGTGGAGAAAAGCTATAACAGAGAAATGTAGGAAGTGTGTTAAAGTGTTTGTTGAGTAGTATTCCCTGTAACGGAGATACAGAATTGTGGAGGTTATTTTCTGTTGGAGTTTGCCGAACAGCACTTGAGCTTCAGGAGTTTGGGAGTGGATGTTGCACCATTAAGTGCAGGATTTCACCTCTGGAGCATAGAGGTGGCCAGAGAAAGCCTGGCTGCATAGGGTGGCACTTAATCCTGCGTTTAACTGACCGCTCCTGCTAGCCTGAGGCATGCTCTGCACTTCAGGTTTGCTGGTGTCTCCGAAGTTGTTCATCTTAACTGATAGAGCTGCGTGGAAAGGAATCAGGGTGTAGAGAGAGGTGGTTGTACCAGCAAGAAGTATCTGATTTTAGCTAAGGAAGTAATGTAAATTATACTCATGGAAGTGCTTTATTGTTTGTGTAAATCTTCTCTAGGAATGTTTGGTGTTTATAGAACAATGGCCTTAGAAAAAGCCAGGGAAAAATATCCTTTTACAGTTAAGGATATTCTTGCTCATAAACTTAGGAACCTACTGGTATTAACAGAATTTGCTTGGTGGAAATAACTTGATTAAAAGTCACATTTCCTACCAATGTCCTGCGCAGGGTAAATGTTAAATGGGTTTAAAAAACCCATCAAATTAACTTCACTGAGCTAAGTTTCTGAAATACTAAAAACTACCTTGTGAAGACTGTAGTTTATTTTCACACCTTATTGCTATGCCTGCAATGGGACGTGTATTCGTTAACTTAAGCCTAGTTTATTACCTTCTTTTACACCACTTCTTCCTCCTTTGAGGGAACCTTCACAGTCTGATACCACAACGTTGATTGTGTTGGGAGCACATGATTCTGTGTCCTTGGGGATTAAAACCAGATCATTTCAAGTTCACCTAGTCCTCAGCTAACAGATTAATACTCTTATGTCAGTAGGGGGTAAAAAATAATGTATTTTAAATAAGAAATGCTGCTTACCATTGGTTTTCATAATGTTTACTTGCAGATGCTTTTAACTTTTACTTTTCATTAAAAAGCTTAACTCCGAGTGCTAAGACACCCAATTAAGCTTTTTAAATAAAACATAAAATGACTAGAAGTATCTGACTACGAAGCTTTGCTTCAAATTGGAAAGAAGTGCTTGCTGTTATCAAAAAAAAAAAAAAAAGCAAGTGAGGATTTTACTTCTTGGAATTTCCTTCTTTTTCCTTCCTATCCTCATCTGCCTTTCACTCGCTTTCATATATGCTTCCTTTGCCACCTTCGTTTTCACCTTCCTTGCCATTTTCAATCTTTTAATTGTATTTTCTGCACAACACCTCCCCATTTCTCACCTGTGCACTGCATTATATCACCTTTCTCCTCCCTGGAACTTTGATAGTCCCCCTCTTGCTTGTGGTTCAGAGTGCAGAGCCAGGAAAATGTCCAATGCTAGTAAAGTTAGACTTAGCACATACAAGGTGCTGAGCACAATGCCAGGCCCAGAAAGGGATGGTTACATAGATGTCAGTCACCCCATTCACATTTTATCCAGGTTCTCAAATAAAAGTTAGATGCCTAAATAGCTTTATGGAGATTGGCCTCTGTGTCCTTTGGATACACAGCAACAAAATAATCCATTAATTTAACAGTCCCTAAGGAGTGTTTAACATACTAATGTAACACCTAAAAATGACCCATTATAATCTATTTGATGAAAAAATTTCTCTTAAGTGGTCTCTAAACACAGATCTAAACCACAAACTTTAGTGGCAGTTATGTGTGTGCACTGCATAAATAGTACACATTTAATAATGCTGAGCACTTAAAACACCCTTTTTATCTTCAGTAAAATACGAAATGAAGTACTTTTGAAGTACATAAACATTTTATTCATTTGTCCTTGGTATTTAAGCACTTCAGGCCTCCCTGACAGCAGATGGAGTAAGGATTTAGATTAAGGTGCTCAAGCTACAAATATTTCCACCAACACTGACAAACACACAAAGTCCTACTAAATCCACACCAAACTATATCTTCAACCAAGGTTGAATAAACTGTGCTCAGGCTGGAAGTGTTCTGCAGAAAGCCTCTCTCTGTTACACCGAAGAGGGAGCCCTGCAACAGGGCTGTGCTTTCCTGGATGCCGGCAGAGAAACTCCCACTGAAAGGTAGCAGAATATGGCTCTTGACGGAAGCTTCAAAACAGCCAAGCAGAAGTGAGTCTAGACAGGACTTGCCAAATTGAAATGGTATCTGAACAA
The DNA here is from genome assembly GCF_000710305.1 of Buceros rhinoceros silvestris. Taxonomy (NCBI): domain Eukaryota; kingdom Metazoa; phylum Chordata; class Aves; order Bucerotiformes; family Bucerotidae; genus Buceros; species Buceros rhinoceros. The sequence goes on along the minus strand of NW_010416231.1, from coordinate 482 downwards.
CTGCGTCGCCAACTGTATCTTTACACGGTTGGCAATACTGGCTTTCTATTTCAGAGAAATGATAACAATTTTAAGTTACTCGTCTGTAGGATGTCTAGAATCATTAAGAACAGTCAGTTAACTACTGCATGTTTCTATAACGGCAGCAATGTGTGAACAGTTTACTGAAAAACTGGTTCCAGTGACTGACTGAAATATTTTGTTTCCTGAGCCAGATTGATCGAAAACCTAGTGGTGTTTATGGATAAAATTTCTAAAACATATTACTTGCATGAACAGGAACTATACATCAGGGGCTTTAATTTTAGGAGAGCTGGCAAATCCAGGTGATGTTTCTTTAAGGTATCTTTAATTTTTCTGAAACTTAGAGAATTTATTGTATTTTATTTTTAAGAGGTGCATGGCAGTTTTAAGCTGATAGTTTGGAAAATCGGAGTTTCTTTTTTCTTTTACACTAAGGCTGCTTGAGACAGGTTGGAAAA
>NW_010416230.1:10375-19869 GCF_000710305.1 Buceros rhinoceros silvestris | reverse complement strand
GGGGGGGTGTCCCTTATCAAAACAATCCTTCCTATAGTGTTCACCTAGCACTCAGCTGTTTTAGAAAACATGCTGATTAACAAGTCCGTTTCCTAACTGACTAGGAAGATACAGACCAGGAAGACAGCTTTTGGAGTTCTGCTGCTTGAAAACCAGGGTATCTTTTTACCGTGCATCAGCCAGATGCTTTCAGAGCCTGCAGTCTGTAGGTGCTGCGTCTTCAGCATCTACAGGTCTCCTGATGCACCGGATTTCTCGTAGCAGTCTGATGTTGATAGATTGACACTGCTCTTTTAGTGTCAAACTATGGGAGACGTTCCCTGGAATTTCTCCTAGAAATTTGCCTGACTACTTACCTGCTTGACTTTCGGAAAAGCAAGCTTTCCATGTGTTATCGGGTACTTATAATTAATTTTGCATTCCTAATGATTTTGAGCGTATCTCTGCTGTTCACCATATGTTATATGTTATATATGCCATGTGTTATATGGCTTCTTTAACTAATAGTGACCTTACACGTCTGGTGAAGTCAGCTGGTTGGTGTGTATCTCCTATTCCTTGTAAATACAAAGGTCACTTGTATTTTATTGGATTCAAAGGCAAGCCCAATTCTCTTCTCTGATGCTTGGTGAACTTTGGATCAACTCCTTCATCTCGTGTTTAGCTGTGATGCTGACATTAGAAGCTTTGATTCACTTTGAGCTACAGAAGAATACGGATCACACTTTAAAGAAGCGTTTTGGGGGCTAGTTTTGATCTGCACTGAAGCTCCAAATCCTTCTTCCCCTTCCGGCAGGCTTCTGTAAATGCTGTCCTCTCTCATCGTAGAAAAACCCAGACAGAAAGCTCCCCTTTCCTTCCTGCAGCATCTGGAATTGGAAGCTGCTCTCTGTTGATGTGAAGTTGTCTGATGACTACTGAGTGTCAGACTTGTGTAAGTGTCCTTACGCCGTGTGGTCCTTCAGCTCTGCTTTCACCTCCCTGACAGCGAAAACTGAGCTTTGGCAGTCAGTGTTTCAGAGCTCCATATACCCCAAGGCAATCCTGGAGTTTGCTGTGTGTTTTGGAGTTGTAGGGATACCTCACATTCTCTGGTTCTTCTGCACCCCCACAGTGCTCCTGTTTTTCTCTGTCATTCTACTGACTCCAGACCTTGATTTTTCTCCTCCTGCCTTGCTTGTTAGTGCTGGCAAACCTGCATGGCATGGTTATAGCAGCCACAGATCATTAATTTATGTTTTAATCTCTGACTTCTTTGAAGATCATTTATTAACAATCTTCACGGAAACAGCTTTCTGTCATTACCATTGAATTTGGAAGCCCTCCATGTTGCTAGTTGCTCAGCTCTCTTAAGACCTGGGGGTTTTGTGGTGTGTTTTGTTTGTTTGTTTTGGGGTTTTTTTTTTTTTGCTTTTTCTTCCCCTGACTTCAAGCTCCATGGCTTGCATATTGTTTTTATTCTCCATTTCTTTTTTTTTTTCAGCTGTAGCTCAGAGCCATCAGACATGAACTGCGTTTCTGGATATATGTATTTCCTGCTTTCTTGCCCTTTGTAGCCTGAAGGCAGCCTAAGTTCATAATTAAACTACAGGCAAGATGGGAGAGGAGAACTGTTTGCTCCATGAACTCAGCAGCATTAACCACTAACTATGCCTCTGTTTATTTACTTTTAATGAAGGAAGAAGTGGAAAATTTAATAACATCTGTCTCTCACCTGTATTGGGACATGGGTTTTATGGAGGTGGGAAGCTAGAGAAGAGAGAGAGTAAGATGCAGCCATTGTTTTATGTCATCTTTTCCACTTCTGCTCCTGGAGAGAAAATTCCAGAATCTATTTCCCTCCACCTCAGTTTTTCTACCCTTTCTTTCTCCCCTCTCCCCTGACTGAGAATTACCAGCAAGTTTAGAGAGAAGGAGGAGGGATTAGAAAGATGAAGCAGTTCTCAATCCACCTTTCTTCTCCCCACTGCAGCCTTTCCTCTTCCCTTCCTGGCATAATGATGTTGCTTTCTTGCTTTTGTGGTTCTCAGTTGCTAGGAATTCAAAATATTTGTGGCTTTTTAAAAAATTATTTTGGAAATTGTGTCAGCGCTGAGGATCTGGGGCTGGAAATGCTAAGTTATCTAAGTGGAATGCTTGGCAGATCAGTGTGGCACTGTGCGATGGAATATGAACCTGGGGCAGGGGAACCGAGCACTGGGAGCAGACGGGACCCCAGCCATTTCTGAACCAGTCCGGCAGAGAAGCAGTGCCCTGACTGCAGAGGGTCGGTTGGCAGCTGCTGGAGCTGAACATTTGTCCTTCATGAGAAGCAGCCCACATACAGATCTCAGTGGCAGAGGGAAACCAGAGACTGCCTGGAGAGGTGAGCAGACAAGGCGCAGAAATTCTTGCCTGGGAGGAAGAAAGGGGTTTCCCGAAGAAGAACCAAAGCCTTAACCTGTCCCTCTTCCTCCTTTCAAGCCCGCTGTCTGCCACAGGAGTCTGGGCAAATACAATTATTTTTTCCTCCCGGCCCTTGTGTAAAACTGTTCTACCTAGCAGAATCAGAAATGAACGATGAGCACAGCCAGAAAACGAGAAGGCTTGTCACAGGAGTCTGTGGACAAAGAGCTCCTCACTGGGAAATGAGTGGAAAAAACCCAGAGGAGTCATCCCGCCCTCACACTGGCATAGCATGCATCTCCGTGAAGCAATACATGAACCAAGGCGATCCTGCACGTCTAGGGAAGGCTTAAGATGGTAACATTTCTGTTTTCTTTGGATTGTAAGGAAATAATAATGTTTGTTGTTTTAAAACCAGTATAACAACAATGCCACAGAAGAATTTACAAATCACATGTGCCATAACAAGCAGAGACTGTGCATGTGACACCTATGAGAGAAAATCTGAAGTGCTCAAATATGTCCTAGCTATTTATTGTAAATAGAGAAGTTTTTTAACGGTAGTGCTCTTTACAATATATTGATCAACTGGGATTTTGTTTCTTCTCCAGAATTTGGATGCCTACTGTCAGCAGAAATTACTCTTCTTCAGTCACCACGAAGAGCCTCTTTATTCTCTAAAGAAAGAATTTTACATTGTCAAGAAGTTCTACTCAAACAGAAGGGAGACGGTTGGGTGTGTTTTTTCCTTTTTTTCTTTTCTTTCTTTTTCCTTTTTTTCCTTTCTTTTTCTTCTTTTTTTCTTTGCTTTTTTCTCCTCTCATGAAACTGTCCTCGCTAGCAGCTACACTGCAGTTCATGCAATGCTCTGACTGCTTTGCTCCTTGACACTGCCTGGTATTCTGAGAAAGTTTGGCAATAGCTTCACAGGATTAGTCACTTTCAGTGGTGGACACATGTTCAAGGATATATTAATAAAAATTGCTCGGTACAATTTTACAACAATATACATGAAAGGATTCTCTGGCTGCCATCATAATGTCCTGCAGATAACACCAGGCTGCTGCAGTGCAGTTGTCCATCCGTACCTCTGGGGAAGTTTTTATGGCGTGTATCACAAGGTTCTCAAAATCCAAACCAGGACTTTCCCGTTTGTTCAGTTAGGTCCCTGACGACTTGCTTCACTCTGTTCCCAAACACTCGGGTGTTGAGGGCCTCACTTCCTTCCGTCCAGAGATGAAGCTCAAACATGATGCATGTAGGATGGCTTGGCTGCGATTCTCCTTCTGCCTTGAAGAACACAAGTGTAATGCATACTTGAGGGAGATGAGAGGTATCCTGCTCTGACCCCTTCTACCTTTCCAGAGATTTACTTACGAGGATGCTGACCTGGCCAAAGTTTTCTGCCCTATTTCTTACTCCAGGCAAATTCCCTTCTCCACTCCCCACTCCTATGATGAATTAGGGACAGATACCTGGACAGCAGAGACTTTCTTGATTAATAAAAATCTTGATAAATATAAATCTTGATAAACTCTTTTCCTCATCCCACTCTTTTCTTTTGAAAATTATTTTGTTCTTGTTGATATTTGGTAAGTGCAGACTGAGCTTTTGAAATCCTGGATAAGGAGGAGCTCTGATTCCCTCCTTCTATCCTGCAAGGACATCCAAGAAAGGGGGAAGCTTTAGCTGATCACCCAGCACAGGGTGATGCAGATGGGCATATCACCAAAGCTGAGCAGGAAGAATTAAAAAGCCACAGCAAGTTTGGTGATCTGAGGCAAAGAAATGGGTGGAAAAGGAGTTGCAGATAAGGTTGAGTGTGTGTATGGGGTGAGGGTGAGCTGGAAGAGAATTTAGGAACAAGATAGAGGATCGGGGGTGAGGAAAGGAGAGAGAAGAGGGTGGTACGAGGCTCCAGGCTGGGTTGCTCCAGGGTCAGGACTAAGAGTTTGAAACAGGAGATGGTTTAATGAAGAAGTGCTCTTGAATGGGAGAGGTTGAGGGCACTGTGGTTAACTTACTTATGGGACACGTGAGAAAAGGCTAAGTGGGGTGTTTGAAACAGGAGTCGTGAGGAAGATACTTGGAATTGAAGGAAAGCTGGAAGGAAAGAGGACTATGAGAACAAAGAAAGGAGCAGAGTGAATGCAGTTGGGTCGCTTGAGCTCTCAGTGGGTCACCGCATTGCAGGGAGGTGAAGGATATGACATATGGGTCAGAAAAGGGAAGTACTGGAAACTCGGAGTGTGGGTCAGAAGCAGGATGTGTTAGGAGGACGTTCAAGGCTGTAGGGACCTCTGGCTCAGGAGGGACTGTGATTACTGATGGGTAATTCTTGTCCCTACTCATCTACCCTTCTCACTCAGACATCTTGAAGCAGGACTCAGGAACAAAAGACACCCAGATCCATTTCCTTGTCTCTCCCCTCTGCACCTTCCATTTGCTCCAGACCAGCAGAAGCCACCTGTGAAAACGCTGCCATCGTGCTTGCCTTCTCTGCTACTCCCATGCCATAGAGGCGGCGCACCAAGCCACACGTCAGAAAAACTCACAGTTCTCAGGGTTTCCCATTCCCCGCAAGGGGCATGTTTGATCTCAAGCTTCTTTTAGGTAAACATGGGCTTTGAACACATGTTCAGACTTGCAGAGCACAGTCCAGAATTACAACAATGGCCTTGATCATGATTTATTGCTGCTGAATATAAACCATTAGGGGGAGATACAAACAACCTCATCGTTTGCCATTACTGCAGGTGCAACACTATATTAAAGCCCATTACACTTCTGTTTTCAGATAAATATTTTTTATTAACAAAGTCTGAGTGTGTTTTAATGAGTCTGTAAAAAGAATTCTACAGAAATTACTAAACGTCGTAAGAAATGCGATAATTACTAACATGGCCTACTGGTTTGCTATCAGGTAATATGAGAAAACATCACCCTGGCCTTGAAAAACCTATTAAAATATTATAATTCTTTTAAAACATTATATGAATTTTACAACTAAACCCAAACACTGTACGTTGTTTGAGATTAATCTGTATTATTTTTTAGTGGGGTGATTTGTTAGAAATATTCACTAAAAATTGGATAGGAAGAAATGCCAGTGTATATGCACGCCCCAGAAAGTATAAACTCTTCTTGAAAAAAAATGTGTTTCCCTGTTTAGGGGACTAGACAGTTCCCATGTAGGCTGTACCTACAGACATTGCTGTGACTACATCCTTAGGCCAGATTTAATATTTCTGTTTGCTCCAATTATGTTTCACATGTCAATACTGGCAATATAAAATAAATAAATTATAAAAGTAGAGCAAGAAGGTGAAGAACACACAGCATCTTTTATTTGAAAAGCTCAGCCTGTGAATGTGGCCTGTAAGCAAGCAGCCGTGGAGTTCTCCGTGTTGTATAAAGAGGAATACAAACTCCCAGGCAGAATGTTGATGAAAAATTACTGAGATACAAGTATGTGACTTCAGTAAAGCACATCTGCAGGTGAAGTAATATAAAAAACATTGCCAAGTTTTTTTTCCAGGGCCAAGAGCACAAAAATAAAGGTTTATGTTCGGGTGGTATGCAATTACCAAGTATGGAGTAAGAAACTCCCTAAAAGGACTCAGTTAAATACAGCAGCTTGATGTCCATCTTGTTGATCTTACAACATCTTCTAACAACCTGGTAAGGTTCCTGCATCCTCTTGGCCTTGATTCCTTTGCCCTAACCGGGAAAAATGGCATCCAGTACTGAAAAATATTGAAGGTGGTATTGTACTCATCCCTGTGACATAGAAACCGACTTCCTAAACAGCTCTGGCATGACACCTACTTCTTTGTTTGTTTGTTTAAAGAGAAAATTATGGGTGCTGTGTTGCTTAGAATGGAGAACTTGGCTAATTGATGCAGTGGTAAGCAAGAAAAATCAGACAATGTCACCTGCAGATGAATGCCAGGACTTACACATCCCTCTTCAATTAATGCCTACTGAGGACATTCAGGCTCACGTTTTGTACCAAATCCGTTCCACGCACTAAGCCCAGCATCACGTAGGATAAGATGGTTCCTTCTGATGCCTTTTTACAGAATCTTCCATTAAAGATCTTTGTGAGTTTCCAGTGTTCCAGTAAGCTGTTGCTAGAATCCAGAACAAAGGACTGAAGCTCTTGATCCAACAGTGTTATATGGCAAAATTTCTGAATATTTATATGCGAGTATCTACCCAATTCCTATTTTTAATTTTCTGCGAAGTAAAACACAGAAAACATTAAGCCCTTGTTGCCAAATTCTATCTTGATATGCACAAACATGACTTTCGTTGACCTTCTGAGGGAGGGCTATGAATTTCACCGAGCAGAGCAAAGCAGTGGCATAGGCTTGGAGTGGGAAAGTTAAGCAGCTTATAGGGACTTCAAGAGGTTTATTACCAAGTCAAAGTACTTGATGACCAAAACCTGACCAATTATCTCAGTCTCGAGATGTGGAATAAATAAAAACACAGTAAAAAATATAAATCAGCAGGATCAACATCAGAAAGTCAAAGAAAAAGGAAAATGAGGGAAAAAGGTAAACAAACCCAGAAATGTTAAGAAGGCAACAAAAGATGTGACAAACAAGAATTGAAGATTGTCTGGGAAGACAAAGCAGGGCTTTTACGATTATCAGGATCAAAAGGTCTGTGAGAGACTACTTAAGCCAAAGGGAAGATGTTCATGAATGTGCTAGATAGTGCTGGAAAACAGAGCAGTTTCTTCACCTCAACATTCACCAGGGAGAAAAGGGAAAAACCTGCCAAAACCAAAAAGATACTTTGAAGAGAAAAAAGAAGAAAAATGACTGAAAATTAAGTTTGCCTGCTGCAGCTGACTGACAACAGTAAAACAGCTCAGCAGAGCAGTCCCAGGGCAGCTGACATCCTCCCTTACTCCCCCCAAAAAGCACTCCAACACAAGCATCCTGGCCTGTATCAGCAGCAGTGTGACCAGCAGGAGCAGGGCAGTGATTGTCCCCCTGTACTCGGCACCGGTGAGGCTGCACCTCAACTACTGTGTCCAGTTTTGGGCTCCTCACTCAATACCAGAGGAACATTGAGGTGCTGGAGCGTGTCCAAAGAAGGGCAACGAAGCTGGTGAGAGGTCTAGAGCACAAGTCTTATGAGGAGCAGCTGAGGGAACTGGGGTTGTTTAGCCTGGAGGAAAGGATTCTGAGGGGAGACCTTAATATTCTCTACAACACCCTGAAGGAGGTTGTAGCAATTGAGAGTCAGGCTGTACACCCAAATAACAAGCAATAGGACAAGAACCAGGAGAGGTTTAGGTTGGTTATTCAGAAAAATTTCTTCACCAAAAGTGTTGCAAAGCGCTGGAACAGGCTGCCCAGGGAAGTGGTGGAGTCCCATCCCTGGAGGTATTTAAAAGACGTGTAGATGTGGCGCTGAGGGACATGGCTTAATGGTGACCTGGCAGCCCTGGGTTTATGATTGCACTTGTTGATCTTAAAGGTGTTTTCCAACCAAAACAATTCTATGATTCCATGATTCTAAAAAGGTAAAAATGGGAAGTGGTGACAGGAGGACTGGCAAGAGACAACTGCAACAGCTGTGTTGCCTCAGCATAGTCTTTTTTCTCTGCCTCCACACACGTTTTGGTGAGGATTTTTTTTTTGTTTCGGGGTTTGTGTGTGTGTGCAAAGCCTTTGTATTTAACTTTAATTGAAGTCCTGGTGCTTGCTCTCCTTATGGTCTCCCCTTTCTTTAGGATGTTTGCCTGCTCTTATTTAGGAAGCACAGTGTGCTCAAAAAATGTTGGGTTTCACACTCAGGGCCAGCATCCCACTTTTGTCTAGGCTCTGTGCTTTCCCCAAAGCTCTGGGGCTCAGATAAACAAGGTCGTGTTACATTTATAAATAAAGCTGTGCATGAATAACTTGTGATTCTGATGGAAGAAAATAAGGTGACACTTAAGGCTGCCAAGTTCATTGTCACAAACTGAACAAGGTTAATGAAATCGCACAGAGCAGGAGAGTTTATTACTACAGCTGCTCCTGGACAATCACCCACAAAGAACATGGTAACAGAACGGAATAGGTGTGTTTCAGGTGTGCAAAAAGAGTATCTTCTGCTTGTATGCCACTCTTGATTTGGAGAGAGCAATTCTAAGCATCAGCACGGAGGCAAGCAATTATTGGAAAGGGGATGTGCAGTCACTAGCGCCTTCCTGGTAGGAGGTAAAGCAAAAGTATTAAAGCTTCCAGTACCACGACCCGTGTGCACATGCGTCTGGTCACTGAATACCCTCCCTGGCCAAATCAAAATTCTGGTAAGTCTTTAAGCTACTTCACTGCGTGATTTACCAAAAATGTCCTCTTTATTTCATAACTGACCTGGCCTAACCTCAGTTTCCAAGGTTTTTTCAACTCTTTTGTTAGCAAGGTCAGCCTCAAAAAAAAGGAACCAAATGCAGTCTTTTATGCTTTGTGAATGTCTTTTCCCTAGAAATCAGACCAAGATTCTTCAACTCTCACAATCTAAATTGCTGCTCTTTGACACTTCTTTGGCAACTAAGAAGGGCAGGATTCAAAACAGCATCTTAGAGGTGAAAGGCTACATATCCTGTTAGTGGGAAAACTTCCATCCACAAATGCAACGGTATTTGTCAAGAGACTAGAGAAGATCTGACATCAGGAAAAGCTTTTGTGAATTCCACCAGAGTAACAGAAATGTATTCATCTTGATTTAAAGCATTCTTTTTATGGTGAAATCTAAAAATGGAGCAAGACGGGGTTGTAACTCGAGTGCCCGAACTGTGACAAATGATAACTCATATGAGGAAATGGAGGTGCCACAGTGATTGGTTTCTGAGGCAAACTTGTCTTGTAAAAAGGATATGAAGTAATGTAATGGCAAAATAAACCAGGGATTTTTTGTGTGTGTGTTTTCAATATTTCCTTAGGAAAAAAGAAAAAGAAAAAAAAGATATAAATAGAAGTACAGGACTGACCAACATTCGAGAAAGGCTTCCTTGTGGTTAATATACAGAAGAAACGGCTGAACGGTTATCCCTGTGAAAGCACAATGTTTAGGATGTTGCTAAGATCACTGACTACCTAGCCAGT
>NW_010416230.1:4338-10273 GCF_000710305.1 Buceros rhinoceros silvestris | reverse complement strand
CAGGAATGCAGGAATTAAAATCTAATATAGTTGAACCTGTTTGAACTTTTGCTCTTGAAACAATTTAGTTTTAATGAAGAGTTACTGGTTTTGCTCTGTCTGTTTTTTCCTTGTTCTGCTTTTTTTCTTGTAGAACTCAACTAAACTGCAGTCTGGTGAGAATTTTTCTCCAGGAATCTGAGCTGCTGAGGATCTAGAGAAAAGAAACACACCGCATACTTCCTGCTTGGTTGGTACCGAACGACTGCACAGTCATGCTGACACCTTTTCTACTAGTCTCCGGCAGTAGCTGGGATGTTGTGTGTGCACAAGAGAAGATCAGGCAGTTTGCTGAGCTTTGCTTTTTCATGGCCTTCCTGATCCATTAAACAGAGATGGTCAGGAGTCCCTGGACCAATTTTCCAAATGAAAGACACAGTTTTGTAACCCAAATATATTGCAAGAATGTTTCAGCAGAAGATGTTTCCCGTGGTGTGGTAATTCAGATAAACATGCTGAGAGAGATCTGAAAATCAGCAGAGGCCGGGTAGAGACAGACTGCATCACCGTGCCCCATGAGGTGAGCCAGCAGCACTGATGTGCAGGTAGGTCACAGCCCCTGGTAAAGCTGCCCACTGAAATCAAGTGCGTGCCCTTCATCAGGCAGGGCTGGGACTTGAATGAAAGATCATTCTTGGTTTATTTTCTTTCTTTTCTCATGTAAATGCCCTAATTATTTTGAGGCAATTCTTTTTCTCTGGTTTCACTAAAAATAATACCATCTTCAATTTAAAAAATATTGAGTTTGTCCATATATGAAACAAGAAAACTTCTACGAGATCAGAGATTTCATATTTTTATACTACACTCTAGTGCTAGCATTGTGTAGCAGAAGGAGGCAATTTTGGGGGTCTTTAAGCTTGTGCCTGAATCTTCATCCAAACAGATAGTTCAGTTCATTTATTAATAGTAGGTATTTTTAAATGAAGTAGTAATGCCATCAAAACACCATGAACAGCCTTTAGCTTGCTCCCCTCTTCGGCCTCCAGCAATTTCTCTAGGGATCACCTCATCTCACGGCTTGGCTTCGTGAACAAAGATCTGGGAAGGGTTTTTCCCACGCCCACTGCAAGCGATGAGTGCACCCTTCGGGGCTGCGCGGTGGGTTTTTTAGGTGAGGCGCAGGGTGCGCGGAACTGGCTCCACCCTTTACACCTGAGGTTCATCTGCCAGGGCCCAGCGAGCTTGGACAGTGACAGCGAAGTCCTCGGGTCGTAGGTTTGGTTAGAGTGTCCTTCTCTGAGATGGAGCCTTACAGGGCTAAACGAGCTCCATCTGCCCGGATTTGGGGTCAGAGCTGTCCTTCTCCTAGGATGGTGCCCGAAGGCTAGTGAGCCCATCCTGCCCGTGGACACACTGTGTCTGACCCTTCAGCTGAGACCTGTCTGGCCTGGGAGACCCCACCGGAGGCACATGCCACCCCCAGCACAGCTCTCAACCCCACAAGGGCACGCAAGCTCCTTCCCCACGGCAAGGGGGTGCCCGTGAAAGAGTCCCTAAGGATGGCAGTGCAATATGTAGCATACTCTGAAGAAATGAGCTGAACATGGAAACCACCACATATTTGACAACTTGTGTGTGCAAGAGAAGTTCTGAATAAGCAAAGCATTTGCTGCAACTTCTTCCTTGCATCTTCCTGAAGTCTGAGAAACGTTTACTCTTTAGCAAGTTCCTAGTGCAGGATCTATACAATTGAAGCTCCTCAGGGTTCCCCTCACGCCTACCCACCACCACCAGCAGCTTGACACCAGGTCTGCCCTGCAGATACCTGGATGAACCGCTGGAGATGGGTGCATTCACCAGGGTGGAAAGAGCACTAGACACCCTCCCTCTCCCAATACTGCCTTTTTGCTACCACCTAGTGGACATAAGCAGGTGTGATAAACCAGACTTTTGGAAAGGTGGATGTCAGTGACGGGGAAAGAATGTGAAGAACTGTGTACAGAAATTTCCCCTGAATTTCTTTGCTGTAGGCTTCTGCTTTGCTGTTCCTGTTGCTCTTACTGCTAGTCCATGGCGCAGCACAGGAAGGCCAAGAGCTCTGGAAGTCTCTTGTCTGAGATTTGCCCGTCATCATGTTACAGTTCCTTCATCTGGTGCTCCCAGGTGCCTGATGCTTGCTTGAGCTTGGCTGCTCTGGCATGACGCATGTTGTAAAGCTGCCTTAGATCCCAGAAGGTCCCAAATGCTGTTTATACTGAAGTAAAGAACACAGTTGTCTTCTGACCCTACACTGGGTTTCTTCAAGACATCAGAGGAACATTTGCTTAATGTCCTGGACCATGATATGAGTGCCACATTTCAGAGGACGCCAGTTAGCAGTAGTAAAACACCACAGCAACTTGGCTGAAGCACACAGAAGCATATGTCAAGTTAAGATTCTTGATTCATATGCTGTGAAAAGTGGCCCTTGCCCTAAAGAGACTGTCACCTACCAAATGGAGAAAATATTTTTGTCTTAAACTGGATGTGTATACCAAAGCTGTAAGTGTAATAACACATTAGGAGGAGCAGTTATAATGAAGCACCCGAGCATTGTCACATGGAAGTGGCCTTTGAGCTCTGCTCAGTGCTGAGGAGGGTCAGGAGAACTGAGGCAGTGGCCTACAAAAGTGGATTTCATTTTCCTGAAGTCAGCCAAGATTTGAGATTCCAAAAACATAGAACAACAGGAGAGGGCATCAACTCATTTGTGAAGTGAGGCTGAGGTTGTAATACAGCAACTAAACACAGACCCAAACTGGGACAGCTCTGGAGATCCAAGTTGCAAGTTCTTTTGGCCCTACAGCCTGCATGGTAAATACAAGTGTACAGCAGGTGCCACTTGGTTCGCTCTCTGAGGACTTTTTTTTCTTTCAGAGTTAGACATAGACGCTGAACTGAACGATATGAGTCTTAGCAAAGAGAATCAGCCCGGATACTTGCTAATGTATATGTGTAATGCATATGCAGCTCCAGTGATTTCTATCAATCAACTGACAACCTGGTCAGTTCTGTTGTCTTGGTTCTTACTGGTTTGGGTTTTTTACTGCAGGCTAACAAATCTGGGCAATACATCTTCAATCTAAAATGTTGATACTGAACTTTAAAAAACCCCCGAAGTATACAGAATACCAAATTTCCTTTGGAAAGAAAAAGCGATAGTTGAACTATCTGAAATTAAACCCCGAAACTCATTTAATGAAACAGGCGTTAAATATACAGGAAGACAGGATCCTTTTTCAGCTCATAAAGTTTCTAAAGAAAAGGATTTCCTCAGTATTGGTCCAGAGCTACCTTTTCAGTACCTGTCCCCTTAAAAGCAGGAGTTTCAATTTTGCTTGCCGCAGCCTGAAAGGCTTGCGCTGAAACAGTCTAGCAAAAGCAAAAGAGTTTAAAAGTGTGGCATTTGCCTGCCAGAGCCTGCCAGGACTTCCACGGAAAGAGTTTTGCAAATCCAATAAAAATGATAAAACATTATTAAAGTGACAGATGTAATCAATTCAGAATTGCTGTTGGTAAATGCACTTTCTGCAGTAGGTCTAATAATAATAATAGTAATGCTGGCAAAAAGAAAACCATCCTGTGTATTTTCACTGTATGGTGAGAGCGCAGCTCTTACCAAAGAGGCGGCCCTGTCTTGAATATTAATATTAATATTGCAGTTAATTAGGCAAAGGTCTTCGCTCAGACACTAGGACCTTCAATAGTTGATTGCTTTCTTCGCTTAAAGGACATCTTACCTTCACAGGACTCCCTCCTTCAGACAGTATCTAGGCCAGCTCAAGGAATCTCCACTCCTAGAGATAACAGGCATCTCCTGCTCACAAATGTCTTGTCATTTTGTGCTGAATTCCCGCAGTATCCCAGAGTCGGGAGACACAGTTGCTTTTGTGTAGACCTTAATAATATAAACACAATTTATTTCACTCTGTGTGAGTAAATGAAAAACAAACTGAGATCTATCCAATAAGTTCTACAGCAAAAACCTCCACCTCCGTAACTGCGTTCATTAAGGAATCTCTGTATATGCGACTTTACTTCTTCTATTTTTTTACTTTATTTTATAACTTATTTACCCCAGAACCACAAATATACATACAACCTGGAAGCAAAACAGGAATTAGAGAAAGAGGGAATGTTTGTTCATCTAATCTAATATAAACTGTGCTTAGCCCCTAATCCGGGAATCAAATGCCTTCAGGCCTCTGTAGTCAATCCACAAACATGTCTTTGGGAGGCCAGTTTCAGAATCGGCCATGTCTGAGCACGGAAAAGGGAGATGTAACCTCCACTTGTATCGCACAGCTTTCCAACGTCAGCCCTATGAATTACAGCAGTGAAGATTAAAGGCTGGCTGACTTCTGAGCTCATCAGGCAGAGGGTTAGTTTTAGAAAACTTACGCTGAGGTTCAGCGTGCACATAATAAAAATCACACGTATTGAAAAAGAAGATGTATTTTGAAAGGTGAATCTTATCTCACATAAGCTGATTTAAAATTTCAGTTCTGTTTAGATCCCAAAAGATAAACTAATCTAGATTGTGGAGTAATACAGTAATTTACAAAACAATAAAATAGAAATAGATCACAAGGAAGCAATGGTCTTACTAATGAGAATTAAAAATTATGAGCCAAATATTCTGGTATCTTTTTTTCCAGGCAAGATAAACTCACCTATTGAGTTTGACACAGTAATATTTAAGGTAATAATCTAAAATAACAGCAGAGGGTGTGATCATTTCTTCTTCTGGTCAGAACGGGATCTGTGGCTCTCTTACCCCTTGTGTTGTTACACTCAAGAATCTTGGGGAAAAAAAACCCCAAATTATGACATTCAGTGAAAGTTACCAAGAAGGAAGTCAGAGACCACTGATGGAGGAAGAGAACATACACTGGTATGTATTTAAGGACAGAACTCAACTTCTAAATGTGAAGACTCTACAATAATTACTTTGATTTTACAAAACTAAAAGTGTAGAGAATTTTACCGTCATCATGTCAAATTCCACCTTTTAATTTGTAAATATTTCTCCCTCATGAATTCATACCTTATCTGCTACAGATTGCTGTCCTCACTGACCTGCTCGAGCAGAAATGATATGATAATACTGCTAAATGTTCTGCCTATGAAAGCCACTTAGTCATCCTTTGGAAGAACTGACAAAAGAATCTCTGACATCCTTTGCTGCCCTGTGAGATAAACAAATGACCTAGAAGCAGCCCTCAGTCTTTTCTGCTGTCTGACATCTCTAACTAACCAGTAGATCTGAAGCAGGTTCCCTGGGATTCAGGCTTCTGCTGCTTCCTTTTGAAGCTTGATTGCTCAACGTGTGGCCTGTGAGGCACCAGTCGAAGGGAGTCCTTGAGCTCTGGGCCAGTTTGACTGCGGTGAACGGGCGGCCCAGGCAGGAGGCTCTCTGCTGAACTCGCTGCTGACAGTGCAGTGCTGAGTGTCAGTCAGGATAAGCCCCAGAACATAAGCCAAAACACAGCCCCTATTCTCTAAACCCACTAGACGCAGGATGAGTACTCCTCATTCTCCTACTGCCCTGGAACCAGCCAGACCCAGTTTTGAACCTTACTTGTCCTAAGCAATTAGGACACAAGTATGTGTATGGTACAAACTTTGTGGGGGACACTTGGAGTATAATAAATAAAATAAATAAATACAGTAAAATACAATACAATACAATACAATACAATAAAATAAAATAGAATAAAATAAAATGATTGTCTGGATCTGTCACGGTGAAAAAGAAAATTCCCAAGTATTTGTTGTTGTGTGTGTTTGTGCTGTTGTGAAGCAATTTTGTGTGAGGCCTGCATGTCTCATACCTCATCAGAGAGGTATGAGGTCAGTTTGGTCCACCAGGAGATGTAATCCCAGCCCCAGTGTAGTCCTGGCAAAGCTCCCA
>NW_010416230.1:0-4181 GCF_000710305.1 Buceros rhinoceros silvestris | reverse complement strand
CAGGATGGGGATTTTGTATCACAGGGGCTTATCAGTTCAGGAAAACTAAGGGTCTGACTTGGTGTCTCCGTTTCTCTCAGATGCATGGGATTGTCTCTGTCCTCACCTCTGCTGCTCTTACGTGAATTCCCCTGTTCTCCTCTCGTTACCGGTGTACTCAGCTAGTCCCCCTTCACTGGGCTGTACGGACACTGGGTCCAGACTGCTAACCAGAGGAGACGGTCGCTATGTCTCTGCTTGATGTGGTGCTTGCTAGGGTTCTGCAAAGAACTCTGTTCTTCCTGGGCTCACAGTCAGCCCCAAGGGCACGGCAATAACTTCAAGGGAAGGTGGTAACCAGTGGAAGACTCAGGTTTTTCCACTTTTGAGGATGTCAGAGATAGGCTGGACACTGGGTCCAGACTGCTAACCAGAGGAGACGGTCGCTATGTCTCTGCTTGATGTGGTGCTTGCTAGGGTTCTGCAAAGAACTCTGTTCTTCCTGGGCTCACAGTCAGCCCCAAGGGCACGGCAATAACTTCAAGGGAAGGTGGTAACCAGTGGAAGACTCAGGTTTTTCCACTTTTGAGGATGTCAGAGATAGGCTTGTGCATTATGTGTTCAATTTTGGAGCGTTGAATAGATTTTTTTTGCAAGTCAGGGTTGGCAATGTGTTTGAAGAGCTATTAATCTGTTTCAATATTTGAGGATTTCAGAGATAGGCTTGTGCATTATGTGTTCAATTTTGGAGCGTTGAATAGATTTTTTTTGCAAGTCAGGGTTGGCAATGTGTTTGAAGAGCTATTAATCTGTTTCAATAGGTGAAGTTGCCTTTTACTAGCTAGCTTACTAGTTTAGCACTTACTAGTTAGCGCTTAGTAAAGGCTCTCTTCTGTGAGTCTTTTGTGGATTTAACACTTCCTTAGATCTTGCTGCTTCTCTTTTCCCATTTTGCCTTACATAGGCTTTGCTTCCGGATCACTATTCCATCTACTAGAACAAATATTGGCATGAAAAATACCCTGTCTGTTAATTATACCCTATTAAATTCAACCTCCTCAGCAAGGAACTCAGATTCCTAAGAGATCTGTACCACTATTGCGCCTTTTACTCTGGTTGTACCCGTTTGGATTCCTGAGTTTTCTTTACAATCAGAAGATAAATTTGTTGGTATTTTCTTAATGAATTAAAAGCATGTAATTACCTTGAGTGGGGCTGAAACTTTAATTATACGCTTACAGAGAGAGCAGCTGCACTCTGGACTTGGACTCTGACTTGATAAAAAATTATGGTTATGAGATGCTTCATAAATAAACTAGGTAGAGTCACCTAAACATGGGTGAGGGACTTGGACAGACTTTAGGTTGCATGGCTGCAATCCAAGACAGCCATGTACGAAATCCTTGTCCTGGTGATTAGCTAGGCTTTGTCCAGAAAGCTTTCTTCGGTGCTCCTGTGTGCATAGAGGTACCGTCATCCTAACAGAGCAGAGCGTCCTCATGTCCTATTTTCTATAAAATTGATTTGGGATTCTCAAACTGCTCATCCCTAGGGGTGGTACGTCATTCTAGTACGTGGCTGAGATATCCGATGTCTCTGAATTTATCACAGAGCACTAAAGAGTAATCGGCACTTCCATTAGAAAACGAATGAGTACTTGGGGAACTTTGTCGTGGCGGTGATGCCCACGCTTTGTACGATGGAGTATTTCCCCACTGGACACCAGGTTCCTAACAGCTGATTCTGATGACACCCCAGCCTTGACTCACTGCGTTGGTGGAATATAAAGATTTCTGCTCCTGGCTTCCTCCCAGGGTTCACAAGCCCATAAAAACTCCGTCTGTAATAGGCAGATGAATGTAGGGATTCATTAGTGGTGCACACAGTTTTTGTGTGTGCCATCCACTGACTTGGACGTCAAAAATCCTTCTGGGCATTTTGCTCCTCTGGAAAAGAAACCGAGCAGTGTTCAGCTGCTCTCTGTGTTACTGTGGTTGTATATAACTGGCAGTCAACGTGAACATTAAGGTTTACGGTGTACACTTGATGAAAGGCTTCTGAAGTCTGAGCATTTCTGTATACCACTTTTGTCTTCCTCACTCTTTATTCACCTTCTAGCACCTTGAACTTTCTATATTTTAAACTTCAGTGGATTTGAACAAAAGATGTGAAAACAGAACTCAGATCTAGAATGGGTTTTAAGACGCTCTCTGGTATTCTCTTTATTTTCCATGTCTGTAACCTGTTACAGCATCCAGTCGTGGACTGTTGTGGTTAAGCATTATGCAAACCTAGAAGAAAACAACATATTCACCCCAAGCCCAAAATGCTTTATGTATTTCCAACCTCACAAAAGTGCTTTGATAGTTAATTTACAAAGCTGCTTTTTTTTCTTTTTTTCTTTTTTTGTAAAGTTTTGTCTGGTTAAAACCACCACAGCAGTGTTGACAGATAGGAGAGACAAATCAGGCTTCATTTCATTTAAGTTATAGAAAATTTCAGGTGGCAGATGCATTTTTTCCCACCCTAACTACATGATAAAAATCAAAAGGCAATATTCCGACCTTTTAAAGTTTTAGAAAAATTTTCAAAACTTTGACTTTTGAATGAGATCGAAGTTATGAGTATGGCAAAACTCACCGGTGTTATCTTCTAATAACAGTTTAACTAAATATCTGACATTTACAGCTGACATTGCACTAGTGAGGGATTTTTACTGACATTTACCTCCTCAAATGCAAGTTTCCCATGAAATGATATGAAATATGTCAGAGTTGTGACAGAAATACAAATACACAAATGCACAAATTTTGAAACTCCACAGAAATGAAAATTTACAATTCAGAACCTAAATTAGCTCGATAAAAAGACAGATAAAAAAATCTCCTTTATGTCTAATGGCAAAGTACCCTAATGCTGCTATTTTAGGAAGGAAAATTAATGACCATTTTTTATAAAGGAAACAGCTCTTCTGATGAGTAAATGGATATGCAGAAGGCTCTGTATGGAATTAGACAAGTATGAGTCTGTGCATTTCAATCTACATTACGCATTCTCCAAGACCTCAAAAATTAAAACTAATGCTCCACCAGCTCCACTGAACTAATTAAGTTAGGTCATTATGTTAAGAACGGGTTGCCCTTCTGTCTGCATTCATGGCACTTAGCAAGCCAGTGTGGATGCTTATCTCATAATGGAGAAGGCTCCACTCAATAAAATACACGAATCCATCAAGAGAATGAATGTGACTTAATTACTGCTGATATCTGAAAAGGCTGGCACGCCCAAACAGAGATCTGCAGCGGTAGGAAACCACCCAGCAAGGCCCTGAGTCTGTATTGAAGTGCTGATGCCAAGATGTGGTGGTGGGCTGCTAATGTGATAAATGCAAAGGGTACCACAGGATCTGAATGTTGTTATCAAAGCTTAGCTTAACTCATTTGGAGGACTCAAAGACTGGGCTTGGTGAGCTGCCCAGGACCTTAGTAAGCATTGAAGTAGGGAACAAATTGTCCCGATGGTTTCTCAAACAAACAAATAAAATTATCTGTTCAGTGAAGCTGTCTGTTTAAAAACAGGATGTAGTGAAGTAATTTAAGCCTTTCTGGATAAAAATTATGTAGGTATTTGTCTGCAGTGTAACACTCATTTACAGATGAGGTTACTGTAGTGCACTCAGGCTTCAAAGGCATGATTCACAGCACTCTTTTATGTGTTTCCTAACAGTACAAGGCAATATAGGTAGCCTAAGACAGCCATAAAACAGCTATTTGGATGAACAATAGCAAATACTTACTGATAGGATGTGAATCACTGGGTGCTGCTTGCAAAGGTGTTACTAAGTTCAGGTATAACCATTAGTCTGACTAATGATGCATAGAATCACAGAATCATCCGGTTGGAAAAGACCTTTAAGATCATGGAGTCCAACTGTTCACCCTGCACTGCCAGGGTCCCTAAACCATGTCCCTCAGCACCACATCTACACGTCTTTTAAACACCTCCAGAGGCGGGGACTCCACCAGCTCCCTGGGCAGCCTGTTCCAATGCTTCACAACCCTCTTTGTAAAGAAATTCCTCCTGATATCTAACCTAGATCTGCCCTGGTGCAACTTGAGGCCATTTCCTCTTGTCCTGTCACTTGTCACATGGAAGAAGAGTCCAACCCTCACCTCTGTACAACCTCCTTTCAGGGAGCTGTA
>NW_010416229.1:0-214 GCF_000710305.1 Buceros rhinoceros silvestris | reverse complement strand
CAGCCCCCACCGTGCCTCCGTTTACCCTCTGCCAAACGCCTCTCCTCCCTGATGTCTCTGCTGGGGAGGAGAGGTGGATGCCTGGAACATGGGGCTGTGGGAGTGGGGGGAGGCATGTACAGCCAGGGACAGACCCTGCTCTCCCTCCAGCTAAGCACCAGGATGTTTCCTGGGAAGAGACATGCCCCAAGCCCCAGCACTGCCCGGGAGGGGG
>NW_010416228.1:23677-41418 GCF_000710305.1 Buceros rhinoceros silvestris | reverse complement strand
CCCCGTGGAGTAGTAAAAGCAGCGGGAGAGTCTGTGAGCTGCTGGTGAGCCGAGCCCAGAACACTCGTGTAAGGAGACCTTTAACCCAGGAGAAGTCACAGAACCTCCTGCAAGTAGCTGAATGCCCCCGTGAGTTTATTCCGCTCCTGAAAGTTTTTGCATCCTTTGCTTTTTCAGATCTTCCTATTTTCCTTTCCTCTGGTCTTGGCTCTGTTTAACTCCTTGCAGAATAACCTGCCTTGTTGAAAGGGAGGCTCTGTCAGGGGGAAAAAAAAACTCCTCAAAAACAAATGCTATCTTTGTTTAAAGCTCTTTGTGAATCAAGGTTGTGACTTAACTGTGAAATAGCATGGCTTGTCTTTGCTTATATTAAAAACACACTAACACGCTAAAATAATCAAAGTCTGGCGAGGTAACTGGGCCGAGACACAACTCGGCAGCGCGAGACTTTAATGTAGGTTTTGCAGTACCTCATCTCTCTTGTGAATAAAAATATAATTAGTAGTGCGCCTTTCTGCAGCTTTTCTTCTTGTATTGTGTTTGGGGAAGTACTTCAGGACAGAGCTTATAACTGATAAGACTTTTAGTCGCTCCCACTTTCTTCCCGAGGTCTGTACCGTGTCTTTAGGTGTGTATGTTTGCTGTGGTATGTTATGTTATTTTACAGGTACAGAATGTTGTTTTAAAACCTGTTGTGTGATGATGAGCGGATTAGATTTCCTGTGGAGCTGTCTGAATTGCACTTGTGATGGCCTAATGGCCCATCATTGTGCAGAATGAGAATCAATAAATGACGTTGTCCTTCTAGTCTCTCGTTCCACTTACAATGTGTTGGTATCACCTCACCCAGCATGGCCTTAAATCCACTTGTCGTTGTGGAACAGATCGTGGTGAGTAGCACTGTTAGACCTGAGGGAGTAGGTAGCTGAAGCAGCAGCAGCTCTTGCCTGGAGGATGGTCTCAGTAAGGCGCTGATGACCACCCCGTCTCCTGTCTGCAATGGGGAACTGGGGGCACTTCCACGTCCACCGCCTTCGATGTAACAGGAGACAGCAAGAAAATGGCTTGAAGTATGGATCCACCCCTTCCAGGTTTCTGCTCTCTTTAAACGTTGCAGCTACAGTGAGTGGACTGGGCCACCTCCTGCTAAATTTTTGGATCCATGCTGGATGCCACCGTTAGAGTTTTCAGGCTTGACTGTGGGTGTGAGTGGGATCTCTCAGGTTCTCAGCATCTCCAAAATGCAGTTTGAATATGTTTGAAGCAGTCACTTGGATGCATCTCGTAGCTCCAGGACACTGAATCCCAGCAGTCCTGGCTGGCAAAGGACGTTAACTTTGCCCAAATCTTCTATATGAAAAACCCAAGGACTCCAGTCAGGCCAAATATGTTAATCCCCAGAAATCAAGGGAGAGCCAAAGTCAAGTGAGACAGATGTCGTCAGTGCTCTGTTCCTGGCAGTGGTACGAGGGGGTGAGCAGTTAGGAGGAATTAGGAGGAGCACTCCTGGTCTTGTATCCCTTGCTGAATAGGAGCAACACTTTTCCCAGGCTCAGGTTTGATGGCCCGTGTGTTCTTACCTGTGTTAGATATAAGCACCACCCAGGCATTGGCAGCGACTTTCTGCAGCACCTCCAAACTACAGTGCAGCTTTGGTGCTTCTCGGTTGGTCTGCTGGTTTAGAAGAATTAAGCTGTAGGAGTAGCAGCTGAGTTTAGGCAGCCAGGCTTGCAGAGTGGCCAAAGGCAGCATTATTCCTCTGCACCTTTTCCAGGTGTTTTGCTGTAAACTAGGATCAAAAGCCCATGGCGGAGAGACAGGGCCATCAGAGAAATACTTTGCCTTGATTCTGACTGGGTCTTTTGATAGCCCTGGTTTTATCCCACAGCACTCATGCTTTCCCCTGCAGTTAGATCCATAAAAAACAGCTTTTAATTTCTTCAGGTTTATTATCTCCTACTTCCATCCCAGCTCTTCTCTTTTTCCCACACTTAGGCTTCTCTGTCTCTCAGCTGAGGTTGTCTATGCTGTTTTCCTTTAGCTTACAGATCTCCCAGCTGCTGTAACCCCGGGTTACTCTCACATCCCCCTCTCGGAAGCAGCCCTGGCTGCTGCTCACTGGGGGCTGCTGGTGGCCACAGCACTTTCTGGGTAGTTTGTGTCTCAGAAATAGTCTTCTCCTTGCCCTGTGTCGCAGGAGTGGATGGTCCTGCGGCTTTGGCCCTTCAGGATGTGCCTGAGGTAACGCGTGTGCAGGGTAGGTGGGATGGAGGAAGGCAGAGGCCTGGGAGGTGTGGTGCTCCTCACCCATCAGCCAAGAGCAGTCCAAAGAAGAGGAAGTGAATTATGCAAGAGATTCCAATGGCTCGCTCAAATTTCTTTCTCAAGTTTCATTGGCAGACTTCAATTTCACTGCTTCTGAGGTCGGACTGTTTTGGTGGGGAGTTTGATGAGTGTTCACGGAGTAGCAGAACTGAGAGATTCTAGAGAAGCCCCTCAGAGCCCCAGCGTGACATAGGTCTTCCCATCAAACTAGTTTTTTTAATTAAAAAAGTATGTACCCTAGATAGTGTGAACTCTTTGATAAGGACAGTAGAGGCGAGTTATTTATCTTCAGCCCTTTAATATTTTTTTTTGACCTTTGCTTATTTCTTCTGTATTAGTTATTCCTGTCTCTCACACATCCAAAATGCCTTTGCCGAAACCTGCTGGAGGATCATTGCTCTATTTTTCTAACTTCTCAATCTTGTCCTAATCAAAAATGTAAATACATGCATAATGATTTGCATGTCATTAACTTCAGAAGAACACTGTCATGCTAAAATCAATGTTTTTTGGAATCTAATTTTCCTGCCTGCCTGAGAAGTAGCACCTGGAATTCACTAAAGAATTCTGAAAATATGAACTCCTTTCAGCCCTGCTGTTTCCTTCCTGCGTTTTTCAGTTCAGCCAGGGAAGAACAATCATTTAAAAATACGGTGATGGTGATTTTTTTGAACCAGTGTCTCTCTTCACTCTTCATACTTCAACAAAAAGCTTAATTTTTTTTTTAATTTAAAATTGAACAAATGTGGCGTGGTATATACTTCCACCCAACTTGCCAGCAGTGACCTCGCTGTGGTCACGTATGATCACAGCATCTAACACCGTCCAGAAATTTCGGAGAAAGTATCTGCGCCTGTGGACAGGAGTTTGCAGATTTTGAGGAATAAGGGAAACCAGGAGAAGATAATGTTGTTGGAAGGAGGGTAGCAGTGTGGCTGAGCCTGGTTTTCGGTTTCCCTTGCACAGAGTGTGGTGTCCGAGCTGAGAGCTGAGGCTGTGAGTCTCTGTGCGGAGCACTCGGTAGACAAGGACATGACACATGCGCTTTGCCAGCAGTTTATACGAGTGGTTTTGCTTCATGTCAGAGATGCTGAGAGTAAAAATTCTTGGGTTCTCGCTTGGTTGTGGAGATGATAATTGCTGACATCTCGGAGCTGCTGAGTGTGTGTATTCGACACAGTCATTCTACCTTTAAGAATAAGCAGATGAGATTTAATTCATGTTAAAAACCTAGGTCTGAATTGAGCCCTCAGTATGCATCCTTTGGCCAGAACGCGGCTCTTGCTTTAATAGGCTGCCTTCCAGTCCGTATGCCAGCGCAGGGTTTCTTTGGATCGGATGCCACCGCGCATGAGGGCTATCCCCGTCTGACAGCGCCCGCGGTCTTTGCAAACAGGGTTATCAGCAGTGCTGGAGCGCGGTGTGCTGCTGCTTGGAAATGCAGTCTGGGCATGGTAGGAGCATGCGGAAAGTGCCTCTCATATTGGTAGGTCAATATCGCAGCTTTAAAGTGCCTTTTTCTTTCAGGAAGGAGGGGATAACAGTGTTTCTGTTGATACAAATAAAGACCTATGGGGAGATAAAAGGTGAGGCCAACTGTGGGTCAGGTTTAAGTTCAAATTATGTGATTTTTCTTTGCTATGACACATTTAGGTATGGTTCTGTCTGATGGCTGACGTATGGTTGCTGTGTTTTATGCTTGACATTGCTTCTGATAAATTTCCCTGTTAGAAGTAAACAGTTAATAACCTCTCCCTTAAAAAACCCAAACAACCCCCTTTTTTTGGAAACCAGCTAAGTTTCTAGAAACCAGCCACTAGGCTACTATGTCTCTTTGGAAAGAAGTGCAGGAGAGCAGTGCACGCACGTTCACTCCAGCATCTCTTCTTGTGTGAGGGGTCCCTTGCAGCCGATGGGGCCACGTGCTTTGTGCGCAGCAGTGCGAGGATCCCGGTAGCTCTGCGTGGTTGAGCAATAGGATGCTTAATGAGGGGATGCAGTAGAGTGTTATGCCATCACCTTAGAGGCACCAGAGACCATGCCTTTACCATTAAATAGAATAGGCCAGTGGCTGTTCTCCATCCCCGGGGCCAGAGCACGGCACAGCTCCCTCCCGCACACCTGAGATCGGGTCTGTTCCCGAAGGGAGCAGCAGTGACCAGACTGGCTGTTGGGGATGGAGCCTGGGGTCTCTGAGTGCAGGAGCTGTGACCGTTCACTTGCTCTCTGGGGTGAGCAGACAAAACCCCTGCTAGGGAGAGCAGGGGCAGTTAAGTGAAATATTTTTTTCACTAGTAAAGCTGTAGCTGTGATGTTCAGGACCTATGACATTGTTCCTCAGAAATCGTTGTTGCACTGGCATGTAGAATGTGTGGTGTATATACGAGATCTAAGCCATTTCATTCCTGTTTTGGGATTCTGAACATCTGTGATTTAGGTTTTGGTAACACCGTTATCCCTAGCCATGCACCCCGGCTCGTCCTTGCCATTTCAGATTCACAGTGCACCCGCGCTTTTTGTTTAATTAAACTTTACTGACAAAATATCAGCAGAGCGAGAACTCGACAAAAATTGAGAATTGCAATGAGGATGCAGTCGTTATGGAAAAGCCATTCTGGGACTAACAACCTCTCAATTACAAACAGAGAGGATATTTACTCAGAATAAATTTTGAAAGTGATCCTCAGAAAAACAGTTTGTTAAACGTTGTTTTTGTGTTCAACACTGAGACTGTGAAGCTACAAACCCAGCAGTTTAAGCTTTAAATTTAAGATTTAATGACCAGGGTATAACAGAGAGTATATTCCACAGCCCTTACTCTGATTATCAAGATACTTCTCCTTTAATCTGTGTCAACACTGCAATATAAATATTTCAAATCATCCAACCATTCCACTGTCGTGCCTTTTTCCTGGGGGTGCAAGAAGCAGCTGTGTATCTTGAACAGTTTGTGACTTCTGCAGATCATCCTTTCCCATTGTTAAGTCTCAGGTAGCGAGATGTCTTTCTGGGTCATTTACAACAGCCGACGGTCACTGATGGGTTGTGCAAGCTGGAATAAAGCCCAGCCTGAGTGCTGAGGGCAGAAAGGGTAGGTGAGAAAAACCAACGAAGATGATGGATATTAAAGGAGCAGAGAAGTAGAGGGGAGAGAAATGACCCAGCGTGAAGCCTGTCATGGTTAAGATATTGCAGTAGGTGAATCATAAGCAGGAGAGAGTGTTTACTGACCTTAATGTGGGACATATCAGTAAAAATAATCAGTGGAAAAGATGGGAAGTGTTAGGAAAAAGTCCTTGAAGTGCCATGTCTTTAATCCTGCTGGCAAAAGAATCTCTGTTGCTGGTGAAAACTAGTCTCTGTGTCCCACCCAGTAAGAAATGACAAATTCTTTCCCAAATTTAGCTTTCCTTCTTATACACCCTTTGGCTTTCTGCATCTGTGGTTGAGCTGGTGTTCAGCTTCTTCCTTGAGCTGTCAAAGTTGTAAAAATTTAGTCAATTCTGCAGCTGAAAGTCTGTGATGTTGACTTAAAAGTTACTCACCCCTTCCTGGGAAACATTTTAAGTGTTTCCTCCTCCCCTTTGGAAAGCCCTTCTTTTCCACGAGCTGTAGCCATCTCTGCAAGGGTGAGTTTGTCCCTTCCGCCTGAGCTCGCGGTGGTGGTCCCTTGGCAAGGATGGCACCTGGCTGCTCTGTCCCATAAAAGTCTGCATTTGTCCACTGGTGACTCTGGCTTGAGAGGGGAGGATCTGAGGAGCTTCGGATGGAAGGCTGGCTGCCCCACTCACCATCGCCTTCTCTCTAAAATGGGTATGAAACCTGCTTGGGAAGTCACAGCCCACAGAAATATGTTTTTCCTGTTTCTCACTTTCAGCCCTGTGACATCCGCTTTGATCCATCTGCTCCCCATCGGGAAGCACCGGAGCGCGCTGCAGGCTCTCCTCTGCGGGCACCAGCCGTGTACCAACGACTCCGCTCTTGGGCATGAGGTAAGGCCATGGGGCGGGGGGAGAGGCTTCTCACGCGAGGGAAGAGCGATCTCCGGGTCAGCACTAAACATCCCTCCTGGTCTTTCACCCCGCAGAAGCTGTCTCACACCTGTGGGTGTTGTTTTTCCTCCGTTTTCGTTCCTTTGGCTGTAAGCCCGTGGTCCCCCAGTGCTGTCCTCTGGGTAGTTAGAGCTGTGGGAGGGATGAGCGCTGGTGACAGAGGCAGCCGTCCCTCTCCTCCTGCACTCTGTCCTGCGTTTCAAGGTTTTCTACGACTACCAGTGCTGCTGATAGTCCCTGCCTGCCGCCTTCACGGCTCGTCCTCTGGTGCCTGCCTGCTCACCAGCCTGTAGCTGAGGTGTTACCTGTGCTTTGCTGATACCACAAGCACCATCTGCAAAACCCAAACGACCATGTTTCCATCTGACGAAAAAAGCATTACAGAAGAAAAACGTGCTTTTTTAAAAAAAATGCTCCTGCTGCGTGAACTGGAGAAGTGTGCTTCACCTCTCCATCAGCATAGTGTTTACTGATAGCAGAGATTACCTCTAAACAAATATTTGATGATGTTGTCATGAAAGAGCTTGGCTTTTGACAAACGCTGCTTTTTTACCCTGGCCTTTGCACTTTCACAGTCAGGTTTGTAAAGGTTTATGGTTTTGGATCACTGAACGCCGCTCCGCTTGTCAGTCAGCTCTAAAATGAACATGCAGAATAAAGCAACACGAAATGTTGAGACTTCAAAACCAAAAAAAACTCATTTGAGGAACAAAAGTGTTTGTTTTATGTACCTAGAGATTCTCAGCTGGCACCAGCTCTGAAGAAGTCAGTTATCGATGCCACCTCAGCACTGACTTCAGAATCCCAAGTGTGAATGAAAGGAGGAGGCACCTTGTAGCAGCCTTTAAATGCCTCATTGAAGAAAATTGGTCAAGGTCCCTGAAAGAGCCATACTACAAAAATAGTCCAAGGTAGTATTTTGCTTTTGCTGCTGCTTCTTTCTGCTGTTCTCCTCCCTGTGATATCCCAAGAACACTGTATTCTCTGGTTTTTCTCCAGAGGAGGTGGTACCTCCCACACATCCATGCGATGTCAGTGCAGTGGCTTATAACCCACGGACTTGGACCATAGTGTCACTGCTGCTTCAGTTTCCAGTGGGTTTTATTTCTAATCCCAAATGTCTGTATACAACAGCGTTCTCGTGTCTTTTCCACCTTCCTTTCTATTGAGGATATGATCTTCATTTTTAATGAGTTCTTGAAGTAAAAACCTTTTGTATGTTTTGAAGGCAGAAAGGAGGAAGAGAAGCCTTTTTTTAAAGTTCAGCTGAAAACTTAAACATTTCCTTAGGATGTTGTCTCCTGTGGTGATCCACCTGTTCGGTATGACTTTGTTCCATCAACAAAGCTGGAGTAAAACTTTGAGGATTACCGTAAAACTTTCCTCGCATGAGACTTCAGATTGACAAAGGAGGTGTAAAACTCCGTGAAATTAAACTCATCCAACTACTTTTTGCTTCCGTTTTTGCAAAGCTCCCTTACTTGCCAAACCAGATGGGACACTCCAATGCCAGTTACGCTGGCTGTACTAGTTCAGCACTATTCCTGGCTCTCAGTAGTAGCAGAAAATACACACTGACTGGTTTTGTACAGTTTGTTTATGCTTCTTTTTTTTTTTTTTTTTTTAATTCAGCGACACACTATTGTGTAGTACCAGGTGACCTGTGTAGCAGTATATTCACTACGTTCACGTTTATTGATAGCCAAGACCCAAATCATTTGTTCAGCAGTGTAAAGCGTTTTCCTAAAGGAACGTGTAGCCCCATCGAGGGTGGATGTAAATTCCTGCTCTAGTTTCTGGATGTGGGTGATTTGGTTAACGGACTGGCTGATAATGGGGACGCATCTTTAATTCAGGCTTTTGTAAAAAGAACAGAGTGGGGCAAATTCCTGGCAGTCTCACTGAATTACTGTATTTCAGAAGAGTCACTAAACTAGTTAAGAAATTTTATAGGTGCAGGGATCAGTTGTTTAGTCCAGTGAAGGCCGAAGGGATGTCTCTGCTCCCTGGCTGGAGCTGCTCAGAAGTACCTGGACAGACTTGTTGGTCTTGTCCCTTCTGGAGAGATATAAAACTCACTGAAAGACTTGAAATGACTTTTCCATGTAGTTCTCTTGCAAAGGTCGTCATGATTTCTTAGGTCATGATGGAATGTCTTGCCCCAAGGGCTGTTCAGTGAGGTCTCCTGAACAATGTCATTAAGGTGGTCCGTCCTTGGTAAAATGCTGGGATTTCTGTCGAGGAAGGAGTGCGGTGGCCTAAGTGGTTTTCAGTTTCTTGAAAAGGTTTCAAAACCAGTGAAAATAAGTATGTGTGGAAGCAGTTGACAGTTATGGGCATTGGAAACTTTTTTTGTTCAACTACTGCATCCCAAGCCACAGTAATGGTGATGATTCCGAAGTTAAGCATTAGTAAGGCACGAGGTTTTTGCGTAGTACATTTAAACTCAAGATCAGAGAAGCGTGCAGAAGAGGAGCTTCTGCTGACTTTTAGTTTTGCCAAAGTAAATGTTATTTTAGTCCTGCTGGCATACTCCTGAAAAGAAGCTGCAAACAGAGTCAGGCTGGTTCAGTAGGATTTTAGAAATTTTATTATGGCAAAAGAAATACTTAAGTTAGATTTTAGTTTGTCTTACCCAGAGCATTCACATCCACATTATCCCTTGCCAGGATAAAAAAAAAATCCTTAACGTCTCTGTGTTTGATTTCTTATTTTCTGGATTACATTCCAGAGCTGCTGTTGTAGATGACGTTGGTGGCCATGCCGTAAGTGTAACCTACCAGAGCCTTTGGTAACAGTTTTCTCCCTTTCTCAACAGAAGTTTTAACAGGCAGTTAAAAGCAGAGGCAGTAAAAACCTCCAGGCCAGGCTAGAGTGAGGAAGAGAAAGACAGGGCAGCTGTCCGTCAGGGCGGCTGTGGGTGGAGGAGTGGGACTGGTCCCCTTGCTGAACAGTCCTAGAGCTAGAGGAACCCAAGAGCGAGGAAGCTGAAAGTCAAATGTTATCATCATCTGAACTTATTCTGAGTTAAGCGGTGCAAGGAGAGAGGTTCGTGTGAAGCTACAGGACACGTGCGTTAGACTGGCTAAAGGGGAATGTCACAAGCGCTGCTGGCCTTTAATAAGCAACAGTTCAAATATTTCATAAGCATGTCCTTTATTTTAACGTTGAGCAGAGGTGATCGGTGTGGTAATAAAGACCTCTTGGTGAAGGGGCTTAGGTTATATGGGTCTGAGATAAGGAAAATAATACCCTTGAGGTCTGAGAAGCTGTGACTTCAGTTTGGAGAGGAGGAAGCTGAGTGCAGGACTGAGGTGTTCAGAGTCATGAAGGTGGTGGATAACCTGTACGTGGAACAGTTGTTCGTTGAGTTCTGCAGCATGAAAGTGAAGCGTTGACATTCCTAGTTGCAGTTGTTATATTGGTTTGAAACAGGCACATTTTTGCATGGTAGATATCGTACTGTGTGGGCTTTGTAGCATGTGACTACCAAGATGAAGCTTATAATAAGGGTAAGAGGCCTCTTGGACCAATGCAAAAAGATTTCCAGTCATGCTATCTGAGTGGGACTGGGTTAAGCCCAGACCATGACATCTGGATACTGGTGAACTGGGGAATGCATTGACCTCGGCCTTGCATTTTTCTGCTCGGTGTGGTGAGGAAACTTGGTCAACGCTGGTGATAAAGCACTGCCAGCAGGATGGTTGTTGGAGGACACTGAAGAATTGTGCTTTATTTGGGGAGAATGGAAGCTGAGGAGTTTTTTTTCCTCTCTCTCTATGAAACAGCATGGTGATGAACAGCAGGTTTTCAAAGCACCCAGGAGCTCCAAAAGTAAACCTTAGTGCATTAGGGGAAAACTCAGTAACCTCTTAATTTAAAAAGTTATACTTCAGGGGAGACTGTTAGTGATAATGTTGTGTTTTAAGCTATTCAAAATATTGTTTGCAAATTAAATGATAGGTAATGAGCATAAATATCCAATTTGCTAATTATGATGCTAATAGATCATTAAGAACTGATTCTGTTAGCACTTAGTGATGATACTTAATTTGGGCTGCTTACTATTGTGTTTGCATTTATTGGTACTGATGAGGCACGCGAGAAGCTCATGCAATTTGTCCTCTGAAGATTTATCTAAAAATACTGCTATAAACATAGTCCTTATTATTTGCCCCTCAGAACCATTTATCCACTTTTCTGCTTCCTACTAATAATCACAGTTATAATTTCCATGCCTGTAATTTCCATCCAAGTGTCCTGAGAAATTTATGTCCAGCGCATGTCCTCAGTTCTCCTTTCCAGGAGGCACCTGTGATGCCACATACCTTTCAGTAAACTTTCCCCAGGCTTAAAAAAGTTGTAATACATTGTTTTTCTTCTCTGCATGCTATAGCTTTTATCTATTTATTTTCTTGGCCAACTTTCTGAACATTTTCTAGTGCTGCCATAGCTCTTTCAAGACTAGGAGCAAGCAGAGAAAGGCAGGGAAAGACTAGGACCAGGACCTGCGTTTGTAATGTGACTTAATATCTTTTGTTTTGTTCTTTATTTCTTGCCTAATATTCCAATTATTCCTCTGAATGCAGCACATAAAACCGACATTTGCAAGAGACCGTCTGTCCCGAACGGCAGTAATTAGCTGAATTTCCACTGCTGTGTGTGGTGAGCGGTTTTTGCCCATGTCACTTCATATTTATCAAATTCATATTCAATCTGCCATTTTCTTACCCAGGCAACTCTTCCTCCTGCTGCTCCCTGCTGCCAGCTTCTCTCCTCCCTCCAGATTTCTCCTAGCCCTGTGTTGGTCGGTAAATGGGGAACATTCAGTGACATAAGTTTTGCTGTTTGATGGAGCTCCGTGGACAACTAGCGATTCCTTCCCTGTAGGAAATAGGACCCTGAGCTGTTCTTTGGGGCAAGGGCTCTCTTGGGGATCCCCCAGGAGAGCTCAGAGAGGTCAGGCTGCTCAGATCTTACTCTGTGCATTAGTGCCCATAGTGGCATTTACAGCTATTTTGTGCTCCCTGCTTTTATTTATGGCTCCCACATAGCCAGCAACCAACGCTTGGTGATGACCAGATTAGAGAATTGCTTAATGGGAGCCGTAGACATCTTTCAGCGAACGAGCATTTTTGTATTTCACACACAGGAACGTGCTCTTCACAGTTCCAGATACTTCTTTTCCTCCTTTTAAGTCTGTGGTGCACCTTGGGATTGTAGCTTAGGTCAGGGTGACACTGTGCAATGTTGGCTTGGCTTCATTCCCTGCATCTCATATTTTCAGGGGAGGAAGGGTTGTCTCTCTCTGAGGTTGCATTTGAATCATAATACTTGGCTTCTCGGGGTAAAGATCACTCAAGCAGATGTTACAGCTACCCTGTGTATATGAATATTTGAATTTGTTTAACAGGCTAC
This sequence comes from Buceros rhinoceros silvestris, assembly GCF_000710305.1. Lineage (NCBI taxonomy): Eukaryota > Metazoa > Chordata > Aves > Bucerotiformes > Bucerotidae > Buceros > Buceros rhinoceros. The sequence goes on along the minus strand of NW_010416228.1, from coordinate 29,623 downwards.
ATGGCCGTGTACTGCTTTGGGGCGTATTAACATTTATTTTTTCAGCTTGGCAGGTCAGTTCTCCACAGAGCATCTACGTATTTGTAGAGCTGCTCTAGTGGTCTGGAGTAGCTGAGTGTCCTTTTATAGGTATAAATTACTTTTTCACTACCTCATTTTGGGGGGATGAATTTTCTTAGGATTGTATTAATTCATAGTATTTATGGGGTTAAACAAACTTGTGGATAACAAAACTAGGTCACACGGACAAGATTTATTAACCTGTATATAGGGAAGGGAACAAGCTGTGACTAGGAGAAACACATGACAAAAGGCAGTGTGACCCGTATTTGAAAGTTAGGGGAAATGTATGTGCTTTCTTTAATGGTATTTACACTTTCTACCTTCTTAGACCTTAGACAGGTCTAAGTTTGTAAAAATGAAAGACCTTAAGTTATTCATGCTATGAGGAGGGACCAGTGCCAAATAAATGCCTGATAGCTGATATTCTGTGCAGTAGATCCTTCCTGGAGAATCCAACAAATGAACCAATGGGTGCCTGGTGTAACTCCATGTGCTGCAGTGTGTACCTGGATGAGGGGTTTATATCCGTGGCTCAGATGCTTTGTTGATATTAATTATGAAGTTCCACTAACGTGCTAAGTATCTCTGAAGTCATTCAGAGAAGGGACAAGACTTTTTACTGCTCCACAGACCTCAAGTGGGAAGACCTTCAGTTCAGTACTTTGATTGTATGTGGTGTACGCAGTCACGTCTGTCGAGGCACGTAACCAGCAAAAAGCCAAACGAGGCACCCTGGGACAGGGATCGTGCTCTCCATGTGGAGGAGGTGCAGCCATGCAGTGGGGAGACGGATGGGCATCAAGCTGCCTGCCAGCACTCGGCACCGGTGCAACAGCCCTGCTGCAGGGTAAAACCAGTCCAAGGCTCCTGCCTCGCTATCAGTAAAGGCACACAAACACAGGCATGCAGTCAGAGGGGTGAGGTGTGTTAGAGGAGGAGGCGGCACGGCACAGCTCTGTCTCCCAGGCGCTCGACTGGAGACAGCTGGATTCAAGTGTCCTCTACATAAAACACCCGAGGCTGCCATCTTAGGGGTTACTTTTCCTGCTCCAATTCTTTTGTCATGAAAATTTCAGTGTATTTTCAGCAGAAGTAAATGAGCGTTGCATTATCTGGTTGATTGGCACAGGGTTTATTTGTCTAACTTGAGATCTCCACTGAGATTTGTGTATGGCTGTCCATTTTATGCTCCTTTCTCCCGTCCCTTTATCGGAGAAGATGTGTTTGCCTGGGAACTGTGTGTTCCCTGGGGATGGTGGGTTGTTAATGAGACTCAATATTGATACCTGGTTGTTTTGAACTGAGATTGTGATCTTCGAGCATTGCTTGCATGTGGCTGTCCAAAATGTGCAGAGACTTCGTCAGCTGTGGAGAGCTTTTGTGTTCTTCCATTTGTCTGGCTTCAAGTTCCGTTGAGCTTTCTTTGTTTGCTCTCTGTATTCATAAGGGAAAGGAGGAATCAAATCCCAGAGTAAAACTATTCATTTAAAAGAAAATGCGTTGTGGGTACAGATGTCTGAGATCTGCTTCTGCTCTACGTACCTGCTGTGTTAGAGCACGTAACCATGTGCTGTAATGTAACAGAGTCTGATCTTCTGGAGAATATCTGAGTATCCTCTAGCAGATATGGAGATAATCCCATTGAGGCAGCCCAAAAAATTTGTCCCAGATCCTGTTGAATGGAGCGATTGCATTTAGGGAGGCAAACTCGCTCCAGGGGTCTGCCTGCAATCTGCTCCAAGGAAAGGCTCATTTAAAGGGCATCTTCCCCTGGCCCGTGTTAATGGAACGAGGAAAGTGTAGCCCTGGTGATCTGGGATAAGCTGAACGGGTATTTTGTGTGGTTTTCACTTTTTCTTGTTTGGCTTGTAATTTTCTCGACAAAGAGACTGGGCACTGTCAGATGAATTAGACCTGATGAATTTTCCTGAGATCATGTGGCAGCAGTTCTTGAACTTTGTAGCCTGTTATTAGTATGGTGATTTACTTTAAATTAGCACATATGTTTTCTTTATTATTGTCATGGCTGTCATAGCAGTTTTAGTAAGAATAGTTTAATCTTCCATGAGAAGTTGAGCAAATTATTGAGATATATAGATGTATTTTTTCTTACACTTCTGTTTCCTTTGAATGCTGCTAGCATGATATGAACTGATTTATTTCTTCTGATGGTGGCCGATGTTTTGATTAATCAAATTTTTAACCTACACCCCGAACTAACAGTGTTGTCCTGTTACGCCAACCTAAATGTGGTGCCGGTAAACTGAACCCAGTGGGAATGGGTCGGCCTGAGCGTTCACACTGCTGCAGCTGCAGGCAAGACCTGGCGGGTGAATCGTTTTCTTCTGAGCAGGTTGGCTCTCCTGGCACGCGTCAGCCACAGCTCCAGCTTCTCTCCCTTTCATCTCTCTTCACTTGCCACAGCTCAGCCAGGAGAGGTAATACATTCCCATCTCTCACTAAAATGCCCGTTTTAAGAGAATGGTAACTGCAGCTGCTGATCTGTGATTTGTAACTGGGGGAATGATCTCCCTCCTGGTATCCAGATGGTAACAAGTGTTTCCACAACGCAGCAGTGTTGTTTAGATGGTACATGTAGACAACACGGAGCCACCTGGCTGTGACAGACCCAGGACTTCGCCAGTTTGAGTCAATAAAGGCTTTTTCTTCCTTTCAGGGAATTGTAATCGTTGGATTTCATTCACTTTTTGCAAATGTTATTTTCTTTTTGGTCATCAGCTGGTGACATTCCCAACCCTTTGAATGTGCTGAGGTCTGAGAGCCAAGCAGCCTGCTTCTGTTTGGTAAATTCAATTTATGGGTTTTCCTTTGAGTTTAGGCTCAAAATCTAGTTACAGGTGGAGGTAGAAGATGGATACAAGGTCTTCCTATGGATCTGAGTTTCAAAGTTTTCCACCTTCTTGTAGAACAAGAGACTAGAAATTCCGCAGTGCAGAATTTAGGATTGACTTCATTGTGTTGGACAGGTTGATGAGCTACATGAAAAATTACATCCAAGGTGAGCTCCTTCTGGCTTTTTGAAAAGCTTTTATTATTTATTAGTTATCACGGACTCTGCGGAATTCGAGAAATGAAATAATTATGAGTCGTGAACTGAGGATGACATATTTTTCTTTCATCACTGATTGCTTATAATTTGCAGTAATACTTATGACTTTAATTATATTGCCATTTTATGTTTAGGTAAGCATAGGAAGGGGGTATTTTTTCCTTCTATAAGTGAAGATTTTTTTTAAGCTACTATGAACAGGCAACAAAAATGCAGGATCTGATGCTAGTCTTTGTTAATTATCGTAAACTCGGAATTTAAGCTCTTTGGAATTATATTATTCTTTACATTGTGGCTTTCCTAGTAATACAGATCTCCACATTCTTATGATTTGGAGTGGAAATATTTCATTTTAGAAATATTGAATATAAGCATTGAATGGGCTGCACATAAACTATGAGTAAGACATCCAGATGTTTTTTGGGGATGGACAAGGACTGCGAGCAGTGTACATTTTATTACTGAGATTGACTTTCATGTTAGCCCAGAGTATTGCGTATTCTGTAGTTGTTTTAGTAGCTAAGGACCATCACTTAATGAAGTGCCAGGCCACAAATTGCTTTCTGTGGTCTCTTCCTATTTGAATTCTCCATAGTTGATGACGCACTCAAAGGTCTTAAGAACTTATGAGTTTACTTACAGGTTACTTCTGTAAGATCAAGTTTCATACAGCCAGAATGGAGATTCCTGGCTCTTGCTGTCACAAGAAGGTTTTGCTTCATATGCTCATGCTATAGCACCCCAGACCCCTTTTGGCTTCCTAATGCAGGTGGTGATCATCTTCTGGCCAGTGGTGCTCAGTTGGTGTGGCCATGGCTCGAAGTGTGTCACTGAGCTTCGGCAGGGGAGTTGGATATCCTCTTAACTTCACCAGTGTGCTGCTCCTTCTGCAGTATGCGTGGTGCCGGTGTTTAGAGATCTGCGGTTTGCATGCAGGTCGGAGCTACTAAGCGAGGTCTTACAACTATTTAATTTGCTGCGTATTTTGGAATCAGGTTTAATAAGGTCCTGTAGAAGCAAGTCAGCTGTAACACAGGTCCAGCTGGGGTCACGAACGTTGCACAAAACTGGGGAAAGTGAATGTAGCCCTTGTTTATTCCTCTGCTGTCGCATGGTCCAGGCAGAGTCTGTTATGGAAATGGTCTGGATTGGCTGAGCAGACCAGCGAGGGGTCCCCCCTCACTCGGCTCAGCACAGCTCGGATAGGTGGGGTAATGTCCCACTCATGACTTTGGACCTCGGCTTCCCTTCTCCAAATCCAGGGAGCTGGAAGAAGCCAGCAGGTGCCTGGGTGGGAGGCCGCGGCTGAGGCATCTCTTCTGTATCGTGTCTGCTTTGCGCTTACATGGAACACCCCAGTATTACACTAATTTGTCTCATTTTAGCATATTCTGTTGCACAAATTCTTGAGGCTGCCCTTTGCCTGGGTCTGTTTAGCATCTTTGAAGAGGTGAGGTGTGGAACTGTGGAAACTCTCTGTGTCTTTAATGTATATGAAATTAACTGCACATATTTCTATTGTCTGTATTTGGACAAGAAACAAATCTTGGTTTTTGCTGCTAGCATGAACTTGCTGCCATAAGGAGTAAATAATCTGAAGTTGTAAAGCATCTGGCAGTTTTGAAGCCCCTTCTCTGCTACCACACACCATAGAAGTGTTCAGGCCGTTATGTTTAGATTGCTGAGGAAAAAAAGATTAGAGTCGTGGAGCATAGCAAAAAACCAAGAGAGTCAGAAATATGTGAATTCATTTCAGTAAGTGTTCAAGCTGCTGCAGACTTCATATTTAGTTCTAAAAAAGTCCGTGTGGAGTTCTTTCTGCTCTGAATTTTAAATATATGCCCAAATATGATCTTTCCCAATGAATAAAAAACCTATTTCTCCACTTCTTGAACTGTTTCCCTGATTCTATTCACTTTTCAACCTTGCGAACAGACTTTCTTTGTTTGCCCTGACTTTCGTGTCAGAATTAGATGACAGTCTCTCAAAATCTCAGTTCTTCCCTTGCTAAATTCATATTTCAGCTTGTTGCTTCGTCCTTCACTGAGCTGGAATCAAATCAGGTTTTCCTAAGTCTCTCTCAAGCAGCATTTGAACCCATCATGTGCCAGAGACGCGCTCCTTGGTCCTAGTAGGTGTGGCAGTATTTGAGCTCTCAGTGTAAAACAGCGCAGAGGTCAGCGTGCGTGTTTGGGGTCTGTTAGTATTGAAGACGTTCTGGGAGGCTCGGAGTCGTCCTGAACTAGTGGACTGCCTGGAGAAGGTGCCTTCAGCTCTCTGTGCATTAGATGAGCGGACTGTTAAAGCAGCAGTTGGTACGTTCATGTAGCATAACTGGGCTGCTTTAGCAGTTCTTCACTAAAGCGGGTGGTGCACAGTATTCTGTGGTCAGTTGAACTCTTCTGGTGTTCGCGTTGTGGAGACATAACGTACAAATTAGCTTTGATTTCAGAAGCTGCTGGTAATGTAAGCTCACGAGCAACTCAGGGGCTCTTCAAGGGTGATGCCGTTTTTGTGTATGTTAGACTAGAGAAGGAGCCCTTTAGGATGCTATGACAGCATTAAAGTTGTGTTTGGAAAGGTTGGGGAGAAATTAATAAAATATATTGTTTTAAATGGTGTTAATTAAAACATGCTCATCCTGTAGTTGAATGCTCCTAAATTCTTAATTTTGGAGTGTTTCAGAATACCCATTTTCTGTGCCACCCTCCTAAACGTGCAGAGATGGGTGTTTCTCTATGGCAGAGCAGACATCTGGGCGGAGATGCTGGTGGGTCAGCTGGGAGGCCGGTCCGAAACAGGAAATGGAACCC
>NW_010416228.1:17495-23556 GCF_000710305.1 Buceros rhinoceros silvestris | reverse complement strand
TCTGGCTTGGAAATAGTCTTAAGAAGTTGTGCAGAAATATTCTCTCGAGTTCACCAGTGTATGGTTTTTGTTGACTTTTTGAGTGAGTCAGAACACTGGCAGAGTAAAGGCGTGTTTGTCTGCCGAGGTGCCTGTAGACCTGCCTTATCTACTTTTACTTTCCTAGGTGTGGACCTGGGCGTGGAGAAATGCCCGCAAACGAGATTATCTTCCTGTACAGAAGAGATTCGTTAAACATACACTATTACCATGATAAAAAGGAATGTGAAAATGTTGACATCTTCATTCCCCTTGTGAAAATTCACACAAATATCGGAACATTTCTAGTTTTGAACTTGCCAAATCTGGGGGAAGATGTGACCTGTCCCCTTTTGGGCATGTTTATTCTGCAGCTGGCAGCTTTCCTGCAGCAGCATGGGAGCCATGTCCCGGCTAATTTGCTGGGGGGGAAGGAGCCGCGATAAGAAGCTGAGGAGAGGACTATAAATACTGCATGACTGCAGCTCTGCTGCTCCCTGAACTTACTGCCGCTACATTACGCGCTGCACAAACGCCAGAGCTCTTCACGCTGAATCACGTGGAAGTAACTACCCGTACCATTTGTCTCTGTGTTGGCTTTGAATTATGGTTTGGCAGTTTTTAGATTGATTTGATGAGAAAAATGTCTTATGTGACCGTGCTGTCAGTCTTTGCTCCCCTCCTTATCCATCTCCTTCTGCTTGCCAAAGGCTTTTGAATTTATGACTCAACTTCAGCAAAATTTTTTAAAGGAACAAAAAGCTCTGAAGGTTTTGTGTTCCTACAAATGTGTTAAAAATGGGTGACAAGATCTAGGAGAGACCCACACTAGAGCTGCCGGGGGGAAAGGCATGTGGTCAGCAGTTGCCTGTCGTGGTTGGTGTGTCCCTGAGGGATGGATGAGCCTCTGCGCAGCTCTCGCCCAGCCAGACGTGAAGGCAACATCTGGAACAGAAACCTGTTGTGGTAGGAGGTGCAGGGGATGTGGAAGTACCCTGGGATTTCATGGCACAGAGACTTATTTAGGGATGCATCGATGGCTCTGAGATAGAGGAACTTAAGCTTTGCTGATCCTTTGCTTGAGGACAGAAAAAAAACAGCATCTGGGAGGAGACTCAGTAATTCTTGTGGTTGTTAAGAGAATCCTTTTGCAGAAACAGAAGAGTTGCTCACTTTTCCAGCGATGGTGACGTTCTGCTCTCACCCAGCCTCGTTCAGAAGGGGGCACCTCGTTCAGCACCATTCAATTTGTTCACTATGAATTTGCAATATTCAAATCCTCTCATTTAAAGAGCTTTTCCTAGCTCTAGGTAAACCACCGCTTTTCACGTTGTATTTTCTCATCCTTAGAGTTAGCTCTGAGGGGTACTGTGAAAAATAAGTTTACATCCAAAATACAAAACGCAGCCAGGCTGCTGGGTAATTTTTGTAAAGAGAAGAGTTTGGCTTCCCCACAGAACAAACTGCTGCCATTCTCTTCCACAGTGAAGTGTGAATTGCTCTTGCCTTTGTTCAAGTGGGGTATTTAGTAGCTGAAAGCTTAACACTTAAGTTGCTTTTACTGTTTGTGGTGTTTACCAACAAGTCTCAAAATATTTGCTTAAGATCCGTGTTCTTGCTGTGGATATACCTTTAGTAAATCTTAGTGATACTGATCCCAAACCGACCGGATTATAAATCTTTCCTAAAACCAACAAAGCTTGCTTTTGGAATGCATTGAGCAGATGTGTCAGCACTGGAGAGCAATTTTGGATCATGATGGTGACAGGAAAGGGAGATAAGGAAAGATCAGCAGCTGTTTCTCACAAGGCAAAACCCACAATCCAGGGAGACCACATTTATATCTCCCACTCTAAAAATGCAAAACCTGCTAGGTTTAATCTCAAATGCATCTTACTTCTGTCTGGTACACAATACAGTAGCTCAGTGCGGGAAATGTCCTTCGAGAGCTTTTTTTTGTGGCTGCTGTGAGATAGTAGTACAGAATTATGCAGGTGCTGGAGACAGATTTGTAAATATTTTCTCCCTACTCAAAACTTTTTGGATGGGTTTTTTATTTTTAGACCATATGTCAAAGTCTGTCTTTATTTCAAATAAAGAATGGGCTTAAATACGCTGGAAATATATTTAAGTGAGTGTACATTTATATATTATTAGCATTAACTGTTATTTGAATGTGCACACTAGGAAAGGTCTAATAAAGCATAGGAGGAGGAGGGGTGAATTTGAGGTGAAGTCACTTTTTATTTATATTGGAGTAAATGGTGCAGTGCCAATGATGTTCATAGAATTATCCTCGAGTAATTCCAGTTTCACTTATGGGCATGTTCTGTATTTTTTCTGGAGCTGCATGAGTGCTTTACACTTCCCTCGTGTCTAATAGAGGGGGCCAGTTTAGACCTCTTGATGTGGTTAGAAGTAACAGATGTAGCATAATGCAGTAGTGTTTTTTGATGGAGTACACCAGAGTACACCAGAAAGTCAAAAAGTTTGTCAAACTTGCTTTTGCAATGGAAGTATCTGGATTTTCCCTTCCATTTGTGTCTCTTAAAGGTCATAATGCAAAACGTATCTGCAATGCGATGAACTTCCTCTCTCTCTTGCAGACTTAACGTGTCAAAATCCCCTTTGTGCTGTGAGCGTTCCTGCTCTAGAGGTTTTAAATCAGGTGGCCGTTGGGTGGCTGAATTTCTTCCTCCAGATGTCAATCCTCTGTCTTACTGTATTTTTTACAGGAATCAGAGATGAGAGCCAGCTAGCTTCTGATGATCATCTTGACACCACTGCTTTCATCTGTGTGATTACAGGTAAGTGCGACACCCTAATTTTGTAGAGAAATCATTAAAGTTACCTGCGTCAAGTGGGCAAACCTACAGTCACTTCAAACGTGCATCCTGCTGGATTCTGCTCGGTGTATTTGATAAAAAAATTCATGAAAAACCTACTTGACCCCCAACAAGGAGAACGTTCCTCATCCTGCTTTAGTGCTGGGTGGAATGGTCTCAGAGCAGAGGAATCCGAGCTCACCTGCAGCCTGGAGAGAAGACCACTGGCAGATCATGCTCCCTTTGATTCTCACGTGTAACTGCTCTTCTCCTACCAAATGTACTGGAAATATGAACTGGCAGCTAGACAGATGTTATGATGCTTCTTGTATTAAGCATGTTAAAACCCCAATGTTTTTCTCTTTTTCTAGGAGCAATCTAGTAATGAGTTCTCTGTAAATTTCCGGCTGATGTTAGACAAAGAATTTCTGGGGTTTTGTTCTGCTTTGCCTTTGTCCAACAATAGGGTGAGAACTGATGGAATAGTGAGTACCTGTAGAGCTTCTTTGGAAACACCACAAACATCTTCCTTGTATCTTTCTTTTTTTTTTTTAACCTTACCTGAATGCTGCATTTTCCGTGTTTTCTTTTCAAAACAACTCCTAGTCTCTATGTATAGTTCTTTAAAAATTATTATTCTTAATCTTCTCTTTTCTATAATTCTTTAAAATACAATATTAATGTTTTGGTAGTGCTCCAGATATGACTTACAACTTTTTATGCAAAATCATTCCTTAAACTAGAATTATTTTATTGCCTTCCAGTTCAAGCAATACAGGATAAACAGGAACTTTAAACTCGGAAATCAGAAAACTAGATCAAAAAGGACTGTGATTTAAAATTAGGTTTGCTTTGGTAAAGCTTGATACTTCTGTATGATCTGAAAACTAAAAACCTCATTTTCTCTGATAAGAGAAACTGAAGGTGCCTTTTCTTGTGTTGGCTGCTTCAGGTGCCTGTGTTAAGGCACATTATGGACCACAGCAAGGGTAAGATAGTGTGTCGTAACAGTATCTTTGGGTGACTGAAAATACAAAAATTAAGTAAAACGGGTGACACGAAGCGATATGATTTGCAGCAGTCAGTAGAAATGGAAAAAGGAGAGAAAGGTTAATAAAAGACGTGTACCTCAAAGGCCAGTACAACAAAAAAATTTGCGCTTATCAGGCATCTAATCATGGGCTGTTTGCTTCTGCGGCACTGCCACTATCTGAGAGACGTGTTTATCCAATTGGAAGAGAAAGGGAACGGTACAGGACCGGCTGCGCAGATTTGATTTCTAACTATTCTGTTTGGCAGTGTGTTGAGCTGGTGTGAATGATCGTGTTTTATCGGCTGGAACATGAAGTGAGTGTGCCGCTGTGTTCAGGAGCGTTTCAAGAGTCGCGCTGGTCTTTAGGACACAGCCCAAATAATCCGTCAGAGCCCACGCTGTCCCTCCCTGGTGAGGGATGTCTCTGTTTGTGTGGGATACAGAAGTGACAAAGAGGCTTGTGAAGGGAGATGGGTGAAATAATTCTATGAACAGGCAAGTAAGCGTAAGTTGCTCCATTTTTCAGTGATTTGCTCGGTGCTGCTAAGCCCTGTGAAGCAGAAGGACCTCATCAGCGTTCGGCTGAACTACCTTCCAAATAACTCGGAAGCGTGAGGAGCAACAGATACAACTCTTTTTTGATAATGTGTAAACACTGCAATGGATTTTAAAATAGAGATGGGATTGTGTGAGACCTTTGCTTACCTTTTCAGTCTCAGGTTGGGGCTTTTTTTGATTTTCTTTCCCATTTACATTCAGCACAGCCACAGTCGCTGCAGGTGTGTGAAGCAGATCTTCATGCCTGAGCACGCTGAGCTGCTTCCCAGCATGAGCCGGCAGTGACAGCAATGTTTGATACAGGCTGTAAACACTCCTCTGCCCTTGACGTGCTCTGAGGAGTTAGTGGAATGGCCCTTTCATCCCAGAGCTGTGGTTTTCTTAAAAATACTATTACAGGTCTTTGTTGCACATATCAGTCACTGGTTTTGAGTCTTTACGTCAGAAACGGAGATTTTGTGATGGGCTTTTTTTTTGTTTTACTTACCTATATGTATTTAGCAGCCTTTATTACAATATACAGTATTGTTATTATATATAAATTTGGTTCTTTTTAATATAGCAAAAATTTATTTTGTGCATATTCTTTCTTGTTTTGATCTAACGAGTCTTCCTCAGGCTGGAAGGTAGGTGATCCAGCCCTGCACCCTGGATACCAGCGTGGATCCGAGCAGCCAGGTCAGCAGCCTGGGTGCTGCTGGAAGGAGAGGTGATCTGAGGGCTGCCTGTGATGGCAGGAAATGCGGCTGTCAGCTGTATGGTGGCTGCAGGTCTGCAGCCCCTGGTGACCTACCTGTTGGGTGGAAAGTTAGGAGACAACCTGAAATCTTGTACAGAAGCCTGGGGAGAAGCTGGTGGCTCCCTGTGACCTAAGGGAGAGACGGGAAAAGGGTCAAAATGATGAAGTAAAAATTAAAGCATATGAGAAAATTAAACTCTGATATACTTCCGGTACAGTGAAAGGGGCAGAAATGGTCACTCTTGATGTCTGGCTGAAAAAACACGTGGAGAAGAGGAGTTTAGATTAAGGCCTGGGGAAAACTTTTGAGATAAGACAGCTAGTGATGACAAGTGTGGAAAAAAAAACCAAAAAACCAAACAAAAACCTGAACAACTGTGAGGCAGGCTAAGGAAAATCCGTGGGAGAATGTTCAGCAGACATAAAACCCAACGGTGAACCTCTCTTTAATGCTTCTTTAAAGGTGTGAATTGAGCAAAATATATTTCTAGTTTTAAATTAATGCTGCAAAGGAGGATTTTTCTCACTCTGTCTCTGCCTCCTTTGTTCCCTCAAGCAGCAAAGCAGAGAGTGGGTTCAGTAAATCTCGTTAATGGCAGTGTCCTGAAGGATTTGGTTCACATGATTCGCTGCACAGCCGCATTACGCAGTGAGCAGAGCCGCCTAGATGTTGTCCTCCTCTCTAATGACATGCAGGGATAGGTAGGTCCGACAGCAGCATCATCATCAGCGTCAGGAAATGAGCTTTGCATAGGAATGGTCCAGATGAGCGATACACGTGGAAGCATTCGAGCAGCAAAACCAAAAGCAGTTGAAGAAAGCAAAGGGCGCATCTCATAGAGTTACCCCAGCCCCCAGTTTTGTAGAAAACCAGGAGTCCTTTCACAT
>NW_010416228.1:14633-17405 GCF_000710305.1 Buceros rhinoceros silvestris | reverse complement strand
TGCCTGGGCATCTCTGCTCCCCAGGAAATGTGTTCCCATGTCAGAAACCACAGAGGTTTCTGGCTGTGAAATCCTGTCAGCAGCTGCTTCGCACTTATGGGGCATTTAGTAAGAACTTTGACTAAATATTTGATGGCAGAAACTGATAGTAGTATGCCTGGAGTTCAAGAGATGCTGGGGTTTGTTAGGAATATTTTATATCATGATTCAGTGAAGTTTTTTTTAAGTGCTTTTATATTCAGTTTGCGTATCTTGATTAGACTGTGATAATTTCCATGGCTGGAATCTCCGCAGAATGCCATCATAAAATTATAAATGGTAATGAATTCACTTAATCAGGTCTTACTGGAGTACAATCAACATGAAATCTAGTCAATTAGAAATAAATCTGTTTAAAGTATTTCTGGTTCTCCGACGGCGTCGTTTGAGGACAGGATCATTACCTGTGACTGAATTAGAGACCTCCATAAACAGGTAGAAATTGCACTTTGTAAAGAAATCACTGTAGGTGATGGATACAAATCCAGAACTTGTGGTGGTGCTGAACTTCACCTGAATCTCTGTGGAAAACTATAGACTGGACTGTTCAGTCGGGGTTATACCATGTGACTCGGCACTTGGTAGACTGTATTTTGAGTACTGCGTCCAGTTTTGGACTACTCTCCCAATACGGAAAAGACATTGACAAACTGGAGCATGACCTGAGAGGGTGGAGGCTGGAGCACTTGTCCTGCAAGGAGAGGATGAGGGCCAGGGGCTTGCTCAGCCTGGAGAAGAGATGGCTTGAGGGAGCATCAACCAGCCCAGACCTTCAGGAAGATACTGAGATGCCCAAGCCAGCCTCTGTGAGAAGGATGAGACACACCAGTCCTAAGCTGAAACAAGAGAAGTTCAGACTGGGTGTGAGGAAAATCTCTCTCCCCATGAGGACAGTCAGGCAGAGGATGCTCACAGAGGTTTTGTAATCTCTGCCCTTGGAGGTTTCAAGACAGACGTGGATGAAGGTATGAGCAACCCAAGCGGATGTCATCACCAGACCCACTCTGAGCAGGGGGTTGGGCTGAAGACCTCCTCAAACCCTTCTGACCCAGATGGCTTGAGGATTCTCTGAGCCTAAGGCACTATGAAGAATCCACGTTACTGTGTTCGTGGAAGCTGGTATTTGTCTTGATTCGGCAGGGAGAGATGCTTCAGCAAAACAGTTCTGTTAGTTAGAACTCTAAGCTCTGTCTCTGATTTAAAAGTGCTGTAAGCAGTTATTCCGGGGTGATTTAGCATGCTATTTATTTTTAATATTACATTCTAAACTACAGCTGGCATTTAAGTAGCAAAAGCTCAGAGAGTTTTTTAATGAATCTTTCTGTATTTTCGGATATTAGTTTTCTTTATATTTTTTGTTTCCCTGCTTCTGCATAATACTTATAAACATGCATCTCATTCTATTTTCTTCTTCCTAAGAAGTGATCTTTTATTCCTCAAGCTGTTTCCTGAAGGTAATAATTAAGTCTTGGTAGTCAGAGAGGAAAACCGGGTCTTTTCATCGGTTTTATTGTGTCTTGATTGCCTAAAATGTTGGCTAGGTGTAATTTGGTAACAGTGGGTTTCTGATCTTTACAATGGGGTGAACCAAAATCTCAAAAGTTAAGAGAATAGTTTATTTCTCAGGATCACTGTGCTGCCTGGCTCATCTTGCTGGATCACTCAACCTTTTGGAGCCTGGGGTATTTTTCCCAGTCTGCAATCACTGTCATCGATCACATACGCAGTCCTAAAGGATGTCCTTAGTTGTGCCATGAGCACGGGCTTGCTTGCACAGGCTGCGGGATAAGTTAAAGCCCAAGATACGCGTCCCTTGGGTTGGAAAATCAGCAGGCAAGACGCAGATAAGATCAGCAGCACCTTTCCCCAGATTTTCTCTGAAATAAATCAGGTAAGTTTTTCTGCGGTTAGGATAAGAGAAGCCCGGAGACCATCTGTCACTGGGAAGCAGGGATATTTGCTGCAGACATACACAGATGGGTGCAGAGATAGCGAGGACACAGCACATGGCTTTGCTTACCCTGGAGTTTGGCTAAACCAAGGGCTGGTCACCTGCCCTAGTTGTTCTACAGCGAGCGCGTCCTTTCTGGGTCACTATTTGTGTGTTGCTTTCCTCTTGATTTAAACGTAAATTAAATATATGGAGACCAGGTAGATCCTTCTGCCTTTCTTCCCTCCTCTCTATGTAAGTTGGTGTAGAGGTCCTAACTGCTCAGCTCTTTGGAAATTAAGGCAGCAACTGAACTAGACATTTATTTGCCTGCTGTATTGCCACTGTACTTACTGACATGAAAAATAACGGTCACAACCTGACCTGTGTTTGTACAACTGCTCCTGAGCTGAGATTTCTGGACCCTCATGTTAGTAATTCAGATGAAACCTAACTACGCATGAAGCCTTCCTTCAATGAAAGTGGTCTCTGCATTTTGATGTCTTGCAAACCAGTTAAGCAGATCTATATAGTGAAAAAATTTCTGTTTTGTGGAGAATTTCTGTAAAAATTTCAGGTTTTTTCAGCTTTGGAACAAAGTATGTTTGGTGTCCTCCCTAGAGCACTGCACAGGAGTGGCGTAACTTGGAAATCTCCAACTACACGGTGCTTTGGTGGGGGACTGCCCTAGATTTGCAGACCTGGAGAGTCTGAGATCCGTGTCCCTATATCGCACTCTTCAGGGTGCTGAAGACATTGGGTACCTGGTGTCCTCTGCAAACTTTAAGGGGTGTTTCCTGCTG
>NW_010416228.1:0-14563 GCF_000710305.1 Buceros rhinoceros silvestris | reverse complement strand
CTGAGTTGAAATAAAAATGAATGTGTTGAAATTAAGCAAGATAAAACCCCAACTCACACAACAAGAACAAGTAATTGAATTTTCTTCAACCAGCTCTTGGACTGATAACTCACCGTTTTATAAGGAAAAAAAAATCTATTCAAAGCTTTTCTTTTTTAACTGACATATTATTTCTTTGATTAAAATGCAAACAATGAGATTATTTTTGGCAATATGGCAAATAAATTAAAATACCATAGTGGTACCCATCAGGATCACATCTGACGAAAATTCAGGTTAAACTTTATAGCAAACTCTAAAGCCTAACCCATATGTAAGGAGAAGAATCTGCTTCATCTGCTCCCAGGACCTGATCTGATCTACATAACCAGACAGCAACAGCACTTCACTCTGAACATTTAATTATGTTTGTATCTGAATTATCACAAAAATGTTTACTTTATGGGTAAAGAGGAAAAAGGTTGATAAGCATAAAATGCAAATTAACAAGCAACTAAGCTGCTTTTTCCACCAGGGAGATGAACCTGAGGTAAATGCGTTCAACAAGCTTTGAAATTTTTTCAAATTCCTGTTGTAAATCTTTTTAAATTCTCTTCTGTCCTTTCCCTTCCAACATAGTGTAATCTTTCTGATATTTACGTAGTCAAGTGCAAGCAGAGGCTGGAAATGGAAAGGCCAGAAGATAAAACTGCTCGCCCTACCTGCTTCTGTTTTGTAAGAAAAATTTCTGGGGAAAACAAAAAGACCATTATATCCATCTTATGTAAGGAGATAATAACTTGTAAAAACTGAAGTGGGGTAATAACTTCCCCATGACTTAGAGAACAGTCCATAGCTAGTGGCTGCCATTGTATCATTCTCATTTTAGGTAACTGAAGGGGAATTTTAATTTTTTTTTTTTTTTTACACATTGCTGAAGTTGGCAGCCTGGAAATCTCCAGGTACGCTATGGGTGTGCTTCATGACTGTCGATATTTAGGAGCTGTGCTTTGGACTGGGACAGAGCCAGTGTAACCACTGAATCTGTGGCATATCTTCCTGCTTTGATAAATAAAAATCTGTCATATCATGAAGAAATGCCTTATTGCATCAGAACTAGATAAACTTTTCAGCATTTTGTGTTGGCTTTTCTTGGCTTTCCCTGGCTGTTGTTTTGCTCATGGATACAACACGCAAGGGGTCAAGTCTTGCTGGAGCTGTTCCCATAGTCGTTCTGTTGATTGTGGTGAGATGATTGATGGATACATGATTGACTCCCCATGCAAGAGAGGAATTGCTTAAACAAGGGTGCCAGAAGTTACTCTCTGTATTTTTGCTCCTAGCAAGATCAACAATACAAAGGTTATATGACAGCTCCAACCCTCCTTGCTTAGCGAGGGGATTTGAGTTGAATGTATGAGTTGTGGAAGACCCACCTCAGATGGGGGATGCTGGTGGACTTTGGTATCTGCGATAATTTGCTTGGTCCATTTTCTTAAGAAGTTTTATTGTTTTTCATCATATTCAAATGAGTTATTTAATTGCTACTTATTTATCTGCTTTTGCTTAAGATCTCTTTAAAGTGTTTTAGAACTCTGGGTTAATACATCCTGACCAGATGACTTCTCAAACCGTTTTTACCAGTAAGGATACGCAACTGCTGTGGATCCAGGCTCTTCTTTGATTCTTCACAGCACGTTACGATTTTCTCCTAGGGACCCTAGAGTAGCCAGTACAAGCGGTATTTACGGGATGACTTAGGAGCAGTGTTGTTTGTCAGCCCGCCCGCTGGAAAATGGAAGTTCTAAAGCAGAACTAGAGCCCAGCTTAAAAACACCTATAGAGACAAGTGGAGCCTTGAAGCTGCCTGCCCTGGGGCTGGGAGGCTGGCCACGATTCCCTGTCTGGAAGAATGACCTTTAAATAAAGGTCAGACAGAATTGCTCTGGAAACCTTGCAGGTGCTCAAAAGAAGGCACTTAAAAAACTGTATTGCCGGTGGGAGTTGGCCTTTCCTGTGAACTTCCCCATGGTTAACCTTTATAAGTACTTGCTGTTTCCCCTAGTAATAGGTTTGATTCTTTTTTTTTTTTTTTGAAGATTTTTAATCATTTTAACGAACCTGATTGTGCCGCTCTGTGCTACGTCTTCACACCTGGTTCCTCTTTCTTCTAGCAGGTTCTATTTTCTCCTGTCAAGATCCTACTTCAAATGTTTTTCTGTTTTCACATGTTGAACTTCAAATGTTTTTCAGTTGTTTTTTTTCCCTACGTCTGCTCCTCTGCCTTGCTCATTCAGTACAATGTGTTGCTTGTCTCCTGTATTCTTTGTGTCTATCCTGCCCCCAACTCTCTCTTTGCATCTGCCTGATTGAACTTCAGCCTTTCTGTGAGGATACCGCGACTGAATAGTTTACAAAGAAAATAAATACTGAGTAGAACAGACAGAGGAGAATTGTAGCATCCAAAGGTACTTGGAAACTGAGGAAGCTTTTAGCAAACTACCTGGTGTGGCTGCATGTGCAGATTTTGTGAGTGCGCAGGAGTGCTAATGGTGGAGTATATCTGTTTAATAAAAAAAAATATTTTAAAAATGACATTCTTCCAGTCTGATCTTAAGACCCACTTTAATCATATGATGTCGGTATTTAAGACTC
The DNA here is from genome assembly GCF_000710305.1 of Buceros rhinoceros silvestris. Taxonomy (NCBI): domain Eukaryota; kingdom Metazoa; phylum Chordata; class Aves; order Bucerotiformes; family Bucerotidae; genus Buceros; species Buceros rhinoceros. The sequence continues at coordinate 11,929 of NW_010416228.1, read as the reverse complement.
TAAATACCAGAAGTTAATGGGGCTTAGCCTCTTCCTGGAAAGTCTGTGCTGGGCAAATGTATGGGAACAAGGGATAATAAGCTGCCTCAGAAATAAGGAGCAGGTTCAACAATTACTTCACTTGATTTTCTTCTTTTTTTCCTTAAAAAGAAGGGTGCGGGTGTGCGTATGTGGAAAATAAGTGTCACTTTTAAGCCCTTTCGCAAAACGATTTGTTACCCGTGCAGATCACCTCGCAAAAAAAATTGACGACTGCGTAAACCTGCTCTTAAACAGAGCTGTAAGGAGAATCTTCTGGTGGTGCTGGAGAGAACAAAAGGGTATGAGCGCTGATTTTCAAACTGATTTCAAATCAATATTTAAGTTTTGAAGTAAGAGATGCCACGCTGAGAAACAACAGCTCCAGAGAAAAGTGAAGGAGGAATTTTACTTAGCATTCTGGTCCGTTATCGCTTATGCCTGAGCACACATCTGAAATATTTATTTGGGTGATTCAGTTATTTAACAGAGAGATCAAAAATGCATTACCAGGCAGTGTAACCAAAGTGAATGTAAGCGAGGGACTGGTGTATGGGGAATAAACCCATAATGATGGGGTTTGTGAACAGCAAAATCGTGTATGATTCCATTTGTTTAGGTAATTAGCACGGAGGAGGATTTTTTTCAAATAACATGCAAATAATTTAGTTTTCTAGCATTTTCTTCCAGAGTGGAAGCGCTTTAGAGAAGACTCAAGAATAATTTGCCCCATTTTACAGTGGCAGATCAAGGGAACTGCAGAATAACAGAATCTTCTTAAAGACCTCCTATATGTCACTGTTCATTAATTTTCAGTCTCCAAAACTACATGTATGCTTCTACACAAAACCTGACCAGGATGCTGGCCCTGAGGCTGCGTGGCGTGAAGCAGACCTTGCTGACCCTCGCATACCTGCCGAGCTCCTGAGCCCCAAGGAAGTATTTTTTGCGATGTAGCCGTTCAAAGTCAGCGCTGCAATAGCACATGGAGCCTGTCCAGCACAGCTGCTTGTGGTGTCGCATCAGCACCAAAGCTGCCTCCCCCCCTGGTGGGTCTGGGAGGACGGGGGGAGCTCCCAGTGCCTCGTCTCTGCTGAGGTTTCGCTGTGGGCTGGTCAGCGCTCCCTGAGCCTGTTGTATTCTTCTTTTAAGTTCTGCATTTGCCTGGATGAATTTTGTGTCAGCGGGTTTCAGTGAGCTGTCTGGTTTGGACCTACGTTATTTTGGTACTAATAATCAACAATTTATCATCAGAGTTAATGAGATGGCTCTATTTATGTAGGTGTCTTTCCTGTTGCTGAGGCAGTGGTGTCTCAGATTCATTTTATGCTGGCAAGCATTAATGCTACTTTTGGAGAAAGTGCTTCTGCCCTTCTCGTGCCCGGGCCGTTTGCTTCTGCCCCCTGCCCTCACCCTCCTGCTGCCTGTGCAAACATTTGCAGAGCCATCCAGTTCAGAGATGCGATAGAGGCTGGGACTAACCTCCCAACCCAAAAAAAAGCTGGAGTTTAACCTGGATCGATGCTTCGTTCTGCTTCGCTGTTGGTGTTGGCACAGGGATTAAAGCAGTCTGGGGGCAAGAGTGGGGTGGTGTGGGGGGCAAGGGAGGGCAGGAGGCAGTGCCGGTTATTGCCAGCTCTAAAGTCAGAGTGCAAAGTGGAGATTGAACCCATCAAATTGCCCATTGGAGTCGGTCTTCAATTCAGACTTCCTTCTGCGTGACATTTCTGCAAACTGAGGAGAGGTGTGGAATGCAGGGTGGGGATTGCACCCCCCATCTTCAGTTCTCCCTGAAATACATTTTTGTTTTAATACTAACGTAATTAGAAAGGCAATACTTGATCTTCTCCAGCTTTTTAATTTAGTATCTTGAAAAGCTGGTTCTTGAGCTGATCTATATAATCCCGAATAAAGCTGCAGAATCCAAGTGTTGGGAGCTCTGGCAGGTTTTACACAGACAGAAATCCCTTTCCTGAATAGCTTTTCTTCAGAGTTAATTATTAAATGCCCCGTTGTAGCCGTCGTTGTTACTCTAACTGCAGACTTTTCTCACAGTCGGGTTCACGGCATTACTCAGCGGGTAACAATGCTGGCTCTGTAGCTGAGGCGTTCCCACAGGTAGGTTTTTAACTCGCCTGACAATAGCGCTCTAGAGAACTTCTCCCCGCAGGCAACAGGACCGTTATTGTGCAAATGGATGTTTGTATAAAAATAGATTGTTCTTATCACCACGAGGAGCCAGTGACCCTTGAATTTGAAACCTTGCTCTGAGATCTAGCAGTGTGGCCTTGGACGAGACATTTGCTGGGTGATTGGTTCAAAATGCTCACTGCTATGAGACCCCAGCCCACCTTTCGCATCCTTTATTCTCATTTCTCCACCAAAAGGTAGTCTCGCTGTTCTGTCTCACCATGTGATAGTCTTACCTGCTGCAGGAACCCCGGGGAGCTCTCGCCGTCCTGCTTCCGCTGGAGAACCTCTTGCAGTGGCGATAGCCAGAGAGGTGCTGCGGAGCAGCAGGAGCTCTGTGCACGTAGCTTTGGAGTTTCCTTTTGGTGCTTGCCAGGTACATATTGAATGTTAGGTTTGCTCCAGGCAAACTGGACAAACACACCTGCCCTCGCCACGTTTGCTGGTGTAGGGTACAATAGGGAGGGAAGACCCTCTAACATCGGGTTTTGTGTGTGTGTATATCATTACGTTCCGTATTTACCAATACAAAACTAGACAGGAGGGGTTGTTCCTTTGCAGAGTAAACAAAATTGCATGTAGCCATAATGAAGTTGAAGATTTTACAACCTGATTTTTGCAGCAGGCAGGTGCGTTGTTTGTATATTTTTAATGAAGATGCACTGTCCAATGTGCATCCCGATCAATGATATTTTAATCCCTTTAGTGAATAGCAAGTTAATATATTTCATAGTTCAAAATAAATGTATACATTTAATAAATTATTTTCATATGATGTTTTACAACCATAAGGTTCCAAAAAATGGACCGGTCTGGCGCTGCTCTGGCTTTTTTCCCCTGCTGTGGCAGTTTGCGCTCACTGGAGCACGCTGTTCAGACGGCGAGCTTTGGGAGTTGGATTTCTTGCCTTTTGATAATCTGTGCACTGTTTTAATTCCGGTCTTTTGTAATGCACTGTCAGTCTTTTTTCTTTTTTTCTTTTTTTTAAAGAAAAAGGCAGTTAGATGGTCCGGCTACTTGCCCATGGTTTTTAAAATTTATTGATAGGCTGTTTTAACCTTTCCTTAATGTTGGGTTGGTAACAAATAGCAGAAATTTGTGCAGATTTTGTGAATGTAGCTGGCTGGATAGAGAAAAAAATAATCTAAAAATAGAGGGGAATAATCTAAAAATCTGAGAGGGGAAGGCAGCAATACGAGCTCAACTTATTTCATCTGGCCTGTTGGCCTGAGAAATGTAACCTGGCAATAGCCTCAGAGGCAGAGTAAACATCCCTGCCCTCCTGCAAAGCGAAAGCACAAGGTGCTGGGGGAAAGTGCCATAAGAAGTGATCGTATGGTGATCGTGTCACCATCCTGACTTCGAGATCGTTGCAAACCGGTTTTCATTCGCTGACAGAGAAACTTTTCTTCGCTCTCCTCTCTACCAAACGCAGCCACTGATGCATCATGCTGCTGTAAAATACAGTTGGCTTAACGCCGGGAAGCAGAGATCTGTGGGGTTTTTAAAAAAGTGAAAGACATCCCAGACAGCACTATCGGCAAAATCTGGTCTGTGTTTTAGCTATCTAGCATCCTTTTGAACCAGTGAACTGGGAATTCGGATTTCGGATGCTGTGGTGTTTGCTGCTGCACCAGCCCTGGTGAGCCAGGCACCCTGCTGGCCTTTTCCTCAGGTGATGGTTTTGGTTGTGGAAAAGCCTTTGGAATATCGCTGGGGCACAACTGGGACAGTGCCTAGAAGAGAACAACTCCCCGTGGAAGCTGTGCTAGCAAGCATCTCTGGCTAACAAATCGTCCACTTCCATGCAACTTCAGAGCCAGACAGCAAATCTGCCCTGAGGGGTCTGTGGGTTGATGCTTGCCTCTGCTCCCTGGCAGGATCTGCCCTGCACTGGCACCTCTACGGATTTATTGTTAGATTGTCTTGTTTTATAAACAAAAGGTGTTTAAATGATCTGTCTCCCCGTAGTGCTTGTGGGCCATGGGTTCTCCTCTTTTTGCCACTCTAGATACAGTTTTTCAGTATCTTTCCCATGGTTACTTGTGCTTTTATTTATTTTTTTTTAAATCTGTTTTCCAGAAAATTAGGTGGCTTGTGCCTTGTCAGTGCATCTCCAAGGAGTTCCTTATCCCACTATTTGTTAAACTTAAGTGTTTGAGTCCTGGGAGTTGCCTCTTCAGCTGGTGATTTCCCTTTGCTGTTCCATAGTGAAATATTTCTGGGTAGTTTTTGCATGAAAATCTGCTTGCCAAAAGCCTGGGAAGTCTTTTTTTCCTAATCAAACTCTTTATTTGTATGCTGTGTAATTGCAGTTTACTGCTCTCTATCAGAGGGGTTGAATCCATTGCCCTGAAATATGTTGTGTTCTCAAGTGGCTTTGGGGAGAGACAAACCCTGGGATGGGCTTAATGTCGTTTTCCTCGCTCTCACTGGCCTGTACCTCTCACGCTCTTAAATACTGTATGTCACCCAGTATATTTTATTTTGGCTTTATGTGGTTTAGCATTGGTAGATGAATAAGGAAGCCATCGAAATGTTTATGCTTTTTAATGACTTAAGGTGCTTTGGAGAGAGCGTTAATTTACAGTTCAGTGAAGCAGGAAGGGAATGAAATACTCCCTCCAGAGTTTTCTTTGGTAAATAGAGCCTTGCATTAAGCTGCTGTGAACTGGCGTGCTTTCGGCTGCCTGAATGCCCTGGTTTTGTCTTCATTAGTAATTATAGCTGAGGGTGATAAGGCTGGAAAGGTCCTTCATCACAAATAACAATAAGACTTGATGATGTGGCTATGTGGGGTGCTTGCCCTTGACCTCAGGGCTGCCTCACCATGGCCTGTCCTGTGGTATAGACGCTGGCTCCAGCATATGGTCACCTGAAAATGCTAAATCAGAGCGGTCGCCTTTTGTGCTGCTGTGTAAATGCCCAAACAGTGAAGAGGAGTGAGTAATCTGCTTGTGATATTCAGTTGGCTCGAACTAAATCGTTAAACACGGTGGTAAAATACGTTCTCTTAGTCTCTGCTGTTGTTTGACTGTATTTACTTTGGGTGATCCAAATCTGAGAGCATTATAGAAAACATCTATTTGGGTATCTCACAGCAGCCCCCTGCTAGACGAGTGACCTTGGTAAAGTCAGTTCATCCATCTGTGCTTTACTTCTGCTTTAATGTCTTTTTTAGTGTGGGCTGACACTGGAATTGGTTGGCGGTTTGTTGGATTTTTTTTTTCTTTTGATTGAAGGTTTTTTTAATGAAAAAGCAGAGAAGTTGTCTTGGGAATTTTCTTATGGAAAATATGAGAAGTAATGTTTACATTTTTCTGGCCTCTTAAAACCATGAAGCAGCATCCACGTCTGTCTGGCTCCCTGTAGTACTTTATTTCTTGGTTGATTCTGCTAGTAGTGTCTTTTGGTGAAGCCTTACCTGTACAGTTGCTCCACATCCAGGAAGATGTTAGTTTGGCACCTGTATTAATTTCCTGCAATGTCTTTTTGCAGTGGGAGAAGTAGGCTTCAAAGCCAGATTTGGTTGTAAGTACAGTTCACAACAGTGTTGTTTATCAGACAACCTGGTAATTATGCTGGGTTTGTGTGGATCCTTTGGGAGGTTGGGGGTGCCTGGGAAGAAAGGTCATCTTCCCTTTTATGACCCTTTTCTCTTTCTCCTGTCCTTCCTCTTCTATAGTAAATTGGGAGCCAGATTTATTTCCATCTCTCTTTGTCTACTCACATAAATTACAGAAGGAAATGAAAGGAGGATAAAACACACAACTTTGCTGTTAAACGCGTGTTACTTCCAAGAAAACAAAATTTGTAGCTGATTCATTTTCAAGAGTTTAGCTATACCTTAGCTTTTTCTCTTTCTGCTTCATATTGACAGAATAAAAACTTGAACATGCCTCGTAGCCCAACATCGAGTGAAGATGAAATGGCACAAAGCTTTTCCGACTATTCCGTTGAATCGGAATCGGACAGCTCCAAAGAGGAAACGATTTATGACACAATTAGAGCAACTGCAGAAAAGCCAAGCAGCAGAATGGAAGACAGTCAGAGCAACACATTGGTGATCCGGATTATAATACCCGATCTGCAGCAAACGGTAAGGCATGTGGCAGTACAGTTAATTAAAAAAAAAAGTAAAATGAAATAATTAGCTTTGGCAGTAGATTTGTTCTATTTTCTTACCATTTTTTTAAGCATTACAGGCAAAGTATATGTTGTGTCTTTTAATGTCTACATTTTGTACCTAGTGGTCTGTTGGACCGATTGCCCGAACTAAAGGCACCATCCCATCCAAGAGAGCATATTTAGCCTGTTAACTTGACGAAAGCTGGGAGCACAGACCAAAATACCTGTCTGGTCTGCATGCAGAGGCATTTGGGTAGAAGAAAGCAAACTTGGAATCTAAAATCTCATCAGAATATGGGGGTTGAACCCCAAAACCATGTTGTCACTACAAAAACCTCATACGTATTATAACCCCACTGTCTTCTCTAGTTTCTCTTTCATGCGACAGTTTGTGAGTGACAGTAGACCATGGTCTAGCAGGAGGTCATCAAAACTCTCTCTGTCTTTACCATATTTGTTGCCTTTGTCATCCGCACACAAAAAAATATGCTTGTTAGATAGCTGGTGGCTTTCAGGGCAGAAAGATGAGGAAGGAGAAGCACAAATAAATCTTTCCTCCTTCGCTGCTATGCCTTTACTGCACGGTGTTGTTTCTTGGACTTCCACCCAGAGAATTCAACACGCTCAGTCTGGAGGAAGAATAAAGCGTGGTGACATCGAACCGTTCCACGTTTTTATGATGACATGAAATCACTGTTTTGTTGTCTCCTACTTCCTCATGGTTTATACTGGAAATGTGTCAGAGAGGATAAAATGAGCCTTTTCTGGTTTTCCTAGAGGAGTCATTTGCAAGCTAACTTGTGGACCTGTGGCTCTGTCTCATATCCCTGCCTCTGTTGGCTGAAAATAGGGACTTTTCAGTAGAAGACTTAATTGCTCACATTGTACAGAAAGAATTGAACAGGCTTTTCAGTTGTTTAAAAATGTCTGATTAATTGAGTAAATGAGAATAAAAGTAATTTCTTTTAATAAAAAACAATCTTGGCTGTTGCCTACGTATTAGAAATCTACAGTCCATATTCCTCACTCTTTCTCACAAGGAGCTGTGAAGTTGTGGGGTTTCATGGTTGGATGTGTAAAAATTCAGTATCTGGAATGTTAGGAGCATAAAGCTGGAAAAGTTTGCTGTTTAAGTAAACCAATCATTGTCCTCCACAAGGATAGGAATAACAGTCTCATCCTGGAGAAGATCTTGGGTGTGACTTACTGATTCTGTCTAGAGCTACAACTTGTCCAAGTTTGTCATTAGTTATCTAAATTACCCTGGGCCTCCTTGAGTGCTGTTGTCAGGATTTTCAGTGGATGGTAGGCATCAGACTTTTTCATTTCAAAGATGATTATAAACCCCCATTCTTTCTGTGGCTGTGTGCTACAGACATCACTCCGTGCTGACATTTCAGATCTACATCACCCTGCGCTGCCTTTAAAGATCTAGCTCGGATGCGATTATTCCTTTCCTTTTAATTAAGTTCATATTTAGAGTGATAGCGATGACCTGTCTACAATCCACAGGCTGACAGGGAAGAGCTGTTTTGACAGTGTGGCCTCGGGTGTGGTCTCAGAGCTCCTTTTGTAGAGGCCGGTCTCCATAGTGCTGCAGGGACTCGGGGGAATGTGTGCTGCAGTTGGGAGCATTCTCTCTTAAACTCTTGTACGTAGAAGATTCTCTTCGATAAGGATTGCTGCTGAAGGTTCAGCACCTCTCCATTAGTTTATCTGGTGTGAGGTGAACCTCCACGAAGAGGCGGTGGTGTGGGACCTGAGCCAGGTGGGAGGGCTTCAGAGGGCAGCCAGGGCTGAGGCTGCTGTGAGCCACACGCAGGATTTTGATTAAATCTTGGCTGAAGCAGCCATCACCTTGGGTCTTTCATTTCAGCATCGATTGAAATGCTGAAATCCACTGCTGTACAGATTAAAGTTAAAAGGATTTTGCCTGCAGTGAAGTCCTCGGTCAAGACAAGCTCTGACTAGACATGGTTGGGATTTTATTGATGATCTCCCCAGCTTGCTGTATCTTTGTGTTCGGTGCTCAGTGAATAGGTCCAGTAAAATGGAAGGATGAGCTTTATTTGCGAGGTTTACTCTGCTGTTCAAATCAGAGATCTGAGCCTCCTGAAACCCCTTTATTTCATTACTCCATTTGATTAGACAGATAGTAAGTTATTTATTGATACTATTGAAACAATCAGGTTTTTTAGAATAAATTTTGACCACAAAATGAAACAAACCAAGAAATATTTTCAGTTTTGTGTTTCAATTGTTCGTTTTTATTGCTTTAATTTTTGCAATTTTTTCCTTTTCAATAAACTCTTAGTGAAATGTTCCTCCATAGTTTTGAACAGTTCCTATTTCTGATTTAATTTATCAGCCCACAAGCTCTTGTACAGACAAGTGAAACCTGGATTGAGGTTTGCCAAGAGGAAGACCGACAGCTTAAATGTGGTGTGGCGAAGTTTAGGGAGAAGATTGTAGTTCACAAGCTGTGTTAGAGCTACAAGCCAAATCCAACGTACACCCCATTTGATGTATAATTGTAATTAACGAAGAGGTGTTTAAAATTTGTCTGTTTAATCAAAGGGGCTTGAAATGACCTAATTTAGTTTTATGGTTTTATTTACTGATTTTTAGAAAGCATGATCAAGAATTTCTTTGTTTGAAAGAAGGCAAGTTGAGGATTTGAGATGAAACTCCATCCACGGGGAAGCTTTAAACCCCTGGCTAAATTCATTAGGAATAAAAATTTGCTCATCTGCAGTGATCGTGGTGTAAATTGCCTTTATTTCATTGCAGGTATGAGATAAGCAGCAGGACTCATAAGTAGGATGTGCTGCTATAGGAAACGGTGTAAATTATCACCCGTTGTAGGAAATCTCTCGTTGCCCTTTAACTCTCGTTTGAAACTTTAAAGATAATGCAAACCTTGACAACTTCATCCGAAGCTCTTACGAAGACTTAATTTTCAGCTCTTATATCAATTCTTTTTTGTCTCCTTTTCAGATGATAACCCAATGTATTAAAACAACGCTGTGTAGAAAGAGTAACTTACCGCTTTTGTGCACCATCGGTATTCAGGTGTCATCTGTAGCACAGGAGAGTAGAGGATGTTTGAATGAGCGACTGAAAGATTTCCTGAGCTCAGTAAGATTGCTGAGGGAGTGGAGAGCACAGACAGCCCTCAAGTTCACAAAGATGCGCACAGCAGAGCGGGCCAAAAAAAGCTGTGTTATCTAGCATTTAATTTCCTGGTTTAATAAGCCAGGAGGCTCAGCTTTCGTAGATGCTTTGTGGAGGCAGGACACAGGGGTAACCTCTTTGGACCTGAAGCTTATTTTTGGTGCATCCAGCCATGAGGGGAGCCCTGCTGCTTGCTGTGGAGATGGGAATGACCGTAACTGGCCGGTTCCTCCTCTTGCTGCAGCAGTGGTGGAGGGGCTCTCGGCAGCTCATGCACCATTCAGTTGTGTTTGCCCTTACCATGAGGATGTTTCATCCCCAGGGCAGCCAAGTTTAGTGTCACCTGGCAGTGGTGCTGGTTGGTGACAGGTCTGCACCTTTCCTCCTTGGTAAGCCTGGTGCCTGAAGGCAGCCGTGTCTGTGCAGGGCATTGAATGGCATTTGGAGAGGGAAGACTGGGTGCACTAAGGTGTCTGCGCTTTCCTCTGAGATCCCTGGCATAGCTGACCTTGCCCCGGACCTTTCTGGTTTGAATCCACGGTCAGTCTTCCTGTATCCATTTCGTTTATCAGCCCATGCATAAATCATCACAAGTGATCCTGCCTGTAACTGGAAGGAATCTGGTTCTTCTCCAGTAGCTGTTGTCAAGAAAATCTTTATGTGATATTCTGACAGTGATGTCCAATGCTCTGTGCTTGGAATTACTCTTTTTCCCAGACTTCAGCAACAGACGTCTCAGCCAATTGTTCTTAGGAATGTTTTCATCAATTTATTATCAACATATGGTGGTTGTTCTGCTCTTCTGTTTTATCCTAGACTTACCTGCTCCCTCTGGGTTATGTTTAAAATCCAAATGCTCAGATTCACACGTTTTATTAAACTCTGAGATGGGGTCGGGTCAGCTGAAGACCTCTTTGAAGTGCTTTCTGCACATCTGGTATGCTGCCCCACTTCAGTAAGGAACATTTACTGACTCTCCTTCCCCTGTTTGTTTTTTTTTCTATTGGACCTTCCATGCAAGGTGTTGTTTGGTAAGGGGCACCTTGGTAAAGTACCAAGTTGTAGCTGCTCTTTGTTCTCTGCTTTTTATACTCCTGTATCCTCCCTTTGCTTTTTCCAGTTTTCATTGGCCTTTAAGATTAAGAATCTTTTCCCTTAATGCTTTTCATTCTTAGGTAAAACACTTGTTTAGTTTGTGCCATTTGTGTCTTACAAAGGTAGGAACCCAGTTGTCACAACTGCAGCTTGAGTGGCATTTTTACTTGGTGACCCCATTTTCACTTCTTTCCAGTCTGTGCCACCATCCACTGCCTCAGATCTATTCCTTTACCACTTCTCACAACTATTCTGCCGTATCCCGTTTTGTTCATTGCTCTTTTCTGTTTAGAGTTGATCTCCCTTCTCTTCATCTGCAGTGTGACAAGGGAAGCATCGTGGGTGCTGCTGACGTCTGTTGTTATGCCCTTGATCTGGAGAGGTGATCTGACTTGCCAGCTGATGACAGCATGGCCAGACTGTTTTTTTTGACCTGTCACCTCCTGAATTCTGTGTTTTCTGAATGCATTCTGATGAAGGAAAGCAGTGCCTCCAAGAATTAAGTTGAACACTGAGCACAAAGCAAAATCAGAGACTTGCTCCATTTTTTCTTTTCTAATACCTGACTCTCATTTGCATTTTCTAGTCTTGGTTGTCACATCTTTAATATCAACGGCTTCCACTGAAAGGAATAACTTGTATTTTGATATCCTGACAGGCACATTGTGGAGGCAGCTGTACAAACCGTTTGTCGTAGTTCCTCCGTCGCAGTAGAGTTCTGTGTGATTGACATCTTCATGAATCTGATGCAAAAGATGTGTTGGTTGATAGGTTTTGGAACAGATAAATGTTACTCCTCAGAGATTCTTTATCGACATTATTCCCATTCAATGAATGTCTTCCCCTGAGCTGGAGCGGGTGAGCTGTCTTTTCCCTTGCTTCCAGTCCTTCTGTTGCGCTTAGTGACTGACTCACCGGTGTGCAGGAAGGTAGGAGTATGACTGACCATGACCCTCACAATCCAAAGAGCTTTACATCAAAACCACAGGTCTTATATTTCAGTGACCAATGTTGATGTGCTGTCGTTGCTGCTAGACTTGGATTTTGAGTGGCCTGGTGTGGTTTTGACAGTGTTCTGAGCCACTCAAGGCTTCTTTTTTGGTTCTTCCTCAAAATAAATGTGGCCTTCAAGACCAATGAAGGACTGGCTGCTGTAGTGTTTGCTCAGTTAAAAACAGTTGTAAATTGAAAGTCTTTCATGTCCTGGTTATACTTTTTACTCTTGAAAATTTTTGCCGTGTAATACTGAAACAATCAAGAAGACACTGTGAACATATAAAATATTGTGACTCCTGTGTTAAGGGTCGAGGGACCGATTTACCTC
>NW_010416227.1:5213-5500 GCF_000710305.1 Buceros rhinoceros silvestris | reverse complement strand
GGGGGGGGGCGGGGTGCTGGCCGGGTGGCTGCGCGGTCCTAGCGCCGCCCGTTCGGGACCGCGCACCCGTTTGGACCCTGGTTCATCGTCACATTGCGACTTGGAAATAACCTCATTTTGGAGCGTTTTCTGCCTTTTTACATTACGTCCCTTTTTGACACGAGGTGCTGGGCGGTGTCTGCTGCGATCTGCGGCATCAGGCTTCAGCGGCTCAAATAAAAGCGAATTTTAAATGAGCTCGATGCGCAGGTTGAGGATCCTTTGGTAGCGGCGGGGGCACCCGGCCG
>NW_010416227.1:2547-5050 GCF_000710305.1 Buceros rhinoceros silvestris | reverse complement strand
GGTCCCGTGCTGCGTCGTAATTCAGAGAGCTGTAGTGGTGAAATGTCGGAGAAATATCCGTAGCACCGTATGCTGCTGAAGGAAGGGGAAAACGGGAGCCTTTGTGGCCATATCTTAATTCGGGAGGAGTACAGCGGGGACTGAAAATGCCTGACTGTAGTGGTACACACAACGCCGGTGAGAACCCCTCTGCCGTTCCTAGCATGGACATCGGCCTCAGCTCCACAGACCAGCTGCAGTAGCCTGCCTGGCTGCTCTAATTGTGTTTGGCAGGTTTTTGTTAGAAGAAAAGAATTCCCTGTACTCGCTGTTCAAAGCAATGTCTCTTTGTTCCTAGGAATCCACCCCATTCGCGTTCTGCCACAGCTGGCTTCTGGAATCGTATTTTCTTGGTCATGGCTACTTCTGGTACGTATTATGTACTAAATGCTCTTGTGTCATTTTTTAATTTCCTCAGAAATAATTTAAAAATCTAATATAGAAAATAAACCCGTCCCCGTGCTGTTCTCCCCTCTCTTGCTGCTTTGGAGAAGCTGTTAAAAGCGGGTGCTGGTGAAAACACAGCATGGGCCCCCTCAGACTGGGCTGTTGGCAGATGGGCTTCAGCTCCTCTGCGTGCCATCTGCTCCACTGACAGAGCTGACTGTCATCTCGACGTGTTGGCGGTCAGAACTGGTGCGCGGGCACAGCTGACACCGGGCAGGGCTGACGTGCCTGTTTGTGGCGTTTGGCGAGAAGACGCTGGTTTGCTTAGTCCTGTGAGAACTGGTGTCTGTTCTTGGCTGTGTCAGGTCTCGGGTGAACACCTTGAAACCCTTCCTCAGCCCTGCTGCTGCGGAAAGAATGGTTTGTTTAATTCAAAGTAGTGATAAATGTACGATCCTGGATATTAAAGGCGCTGGGGTAACGTAGAGTGGAGGAAGAATTGCAGACAAAATTGCCAGCCACGGTTTGGACTGGTTTTGCTGCTGCTGAAAACGAAGCTCTCGGCTCAGGTGCTGCTGTCTCCTTTGTGGTGCTGGGTTTTTGAAGGCTGCTGTTCAAGTTACCTAACCCAGTTCCTGGTTTAAAATCCTGTTTGTTTGGGTTTTTCGTCCATGTCCCCAGATATTCAAGTGAAGGAACTGGAGAAGCGTGCATCTGGGCAGGCCTTTGAGCTGATACTCAGTCCCCGCTCGAAAGAAGCGGTCCCAGAGTTCCCTCTTTCTCCCCCAAAGAAGAAGGATGTGTCTTTGGAAGAGATCCAGAAGAAGTTGGAAGCAGCAGAAGAGAGGCGTAAGGTAAATCTGAAACAGCTTAAGCAAGCTCCGCTCAGCTGTTCTGGGCAAGTTGTGTTGATTTTTTTTTTAATTGTTGTTTGGGACAAGCGATGAGCAGTCTGTATTGTGGTAAATCAAATATTAGTTGAATTTTGGACCATCTCTGGGGCTCTTGTGAACCTTTGCCGTGGTCTGCAAGGCCACGGCTTTGTTCTCAAAGTCATCTTAAATGAGAGAAAATGATCAGCTGAGAGGGGATGCTCTTTCAGGACGAAGCTGTTTTTCTTGTCTTTAACATTGTACCAGACTCCTTCTCTCCTGCAAAATGTGGTGGTGAATCTGTAATGAGCAGGTTTGTGAATACGGTGTCTGGTTGATGTAAGATCTTGCTGTTGAGATGAAGCTTGGAGCATCTCGAGCCAAGCCGAGCAGCAGCTTGCTAACTGAAGCGCAGCCTCCTGCTTGAGCTGAGCCACAGTGTTTCACCGTTGCGAGAAGCGAGAATCTCCTTGGAAAGATCTGCCAATGCTCACAAAAAAAAAAAATCCATGTTCTGTTCTCTAGAAAAATTCCATTTAACATGACTTGCAAGTAATGAAGGAAGATTCCTGGTAGCTTGTACTGGTGGAATACGGGTTCTGTGGGTGGGAGAAGCACTGGGGAGCTCTGTCCTGCCTGACGATGTTACGCTGCTCTGTGAAATGGCAGAAAATCTCTCTGGGGAGCTGCAAGCAGCTTGGGTGTCACTGTCTGACGTTCAAAGCCTGCGTGCTCTGTTCTGCTAGTCTCACGAAGCAGAAGTCCTGAAGCAGCTGGCTGAGAAGCGGGAGCACGAGAAGGAGGTGCTGCAGAAAGCCATCGAGGAGAACAACAACTTCAGCAAAATGGCAGAGGAGAAGCTGACCCACAAAATGGAAGCTAACAAAGAGAACCGCGAGGCACAAATGGCTGCTAAACTGGAACGCTTGAGGGAGAAGGTGGGTGTAGAGTCCCAGCTCCCCTTTGGGAGGGAGTTTATCCACGCTCCTTACTGTGAAAACTGGCGGAACAAGCCAAGGTGGTGGGGGGGAGGGGGTGCTGTGAAGAGACAAACATCTTCAGGGGATCTGTGGTGCTCTGGGCTTGAAAGACTTAAATCAGCAGAAATCCTGCCGGTGGGGGAGAGGGGATGGGTGGAGCTAGAGCGGTGTCTCGCTTACACAGCTTCACTCCGTAGCCCCCTGCAGCAGCCCTGACCTGCAGGT
>NW_010416227.1:0-2446 GCF_000710305.1 Buceros rhinoceros silvestris | reverse complement strand
GCCGTGCAGGTCCTGCCCCCGGCTGGGGGGGGGCGGCCAGTGGGGGCTGCTGTGGCAGCTGACTCCCACTCCCACCCCCATCCTGCTGCTCTCTTCCAGGACAAGCATATCGAAGAGGTTCGAAAGAACAAAGAAGGCAAAGATCCCGGTGAGGCTGAAACCGACTGACTCGGTTCTGGAAACTGACTCTCCCCCACCTCTAAACATCCAAAGACTGTACTGGCCAGTGGTTTTATCTTTGGGTTTTTTGTTTGTTTTTTTTTTTAAGTTTCTAGAAACTGATGTAGAACTGTAAAATTAGATCCCAACTGTACACTTGCTTTGGGGGCTAGAGGGGAGACCTTCCATGTTTCACTTTTCTAAAGTGTTGTCCTTCCAGTGTAGCTATCTTCTTGTTGCATCCTTTTCTACTCCAGGGCGCTCGCCGCTGGGGCGATGGCTAGTACTGTACCAGCTCGGTAAGATGTGTTTGAGCGGAATGTGTAGTCCATGCTGAACCTGTTACACTTCCAAAATCTGACTCTGTCCCAGTCTGCTAAAATCCTGCTGTAACTGAGTGACTAAATAAAGCTGCACAGTGCTGTTATCATGAGAATTACTCGGAAAATGATGAGACAGTAATCTGCTGGCTGAGGTCTGTGACAGGCGTCCCGGCCCAGTGCTGCCACAGCACTTCCCTGCCTGCCCCGGGTGCGCTGCTAGGCTGCCTCTCCCCCCTTGTCTTAATTTCACAATCGGAGCTTTGTTTTGACACCTCGGCGGTTGTCAGCTGGTGTGCGTTTTTGTTCAAAGCAGCTCAGAACCACCTCCCCTGGGCTGCTGACCCCTTAACAAATGGGTCCTTGTTACCACATGACTGAGCTGAGCTGGTTTTGGGGAAGGGTTTCTAGAAGATGGCTTGTGCTGTTGAATGGTGGCTTGTACCACCTCCTGCCATGTTGGAGCAGAGGAGTCTGGCCTGTTCTGTGCTGGGGCCAGGGGCCTGCCCCCATCGAAAGCGCTCTTGTTAGAGAAGTTGTTGTGGTGTCCGCTGCAGACACGCAGGGACGGTGCACTGAGCAGGGCGAGGCTGGAGGTCAGCTCCTGCCCACAGCCAGATGTGGGTCACATCTTCATGTTTCTTGAGGGGTGAGAAATGATCTGACAGCCTGAGCTCAGAGGAACAAGGTGGATGAAGTGCAGAGCTGCTGTATTGTGCAAGTGCTTAAAAAACAAACCAGCTGCTCCAGTCCTGTCCTCTGAGGACACCCACAGGGACTGGTGCTGCTCTGCAGCAGTCTCAGAACAGCCACCCAACGCCTCAGGAAAGCGCCATGTTCTGAGGCTTTAGTGTGTTCCCTCGGAGTGGGGCAGCTCTTGGGTGTCACAGCTTCAACGCTGGCTGGCTCTGGTCTTGGTGAGGCACACTTGCTCCTGTCTTCCCCCATTTGTGTCCTTGATCTTGAGACTCCCAGGCTTGTTTTCAGATTAACTCTGCACTCGGAGCATCTGGTGCTGCCCAGTGGCGTTGATGTGGTCTGAGGATGGAAAAGCTGGTAAGGAATGGGGTTGTCTTAAGGGGCTAATTGAGCCCTGGCTGCTGAAGAAGGAACCTGGGTTTGGGAAGGTGTCACGTACCACACTCGGCACTCTGTACTTAAGCAAAAGCTGATGCTGCTCTGCTGGAATGAGAGAACAGGGCAGTAACACCAGGCTGGGATTGGACCCTCTCCCGGAGGGATTTTCAGAAGTGTTTTGATGCTTCATAGCTGAAGGTAAGAGGCTGTTGGGGAGCAGCCACCCATCTGCAGGGGGGGCATAGCACAGGTTTGGGGCTTTAATGGCACGTAGGGACGTTGGGTGAGCTGAGAGCAGGGGGATGAGGATCCGGTTCTGCCTGGTGAGGTGAGGAGGATGGGGAATGCAGAGCTGCACTTGGAGACAAAGGCTCAAACCTGCTCCATGATGCGCTTCTAGAAGATGGTGAGTGGCTCTAGTACTATGTAATGGAGGTTTAAGTGATGACTGGATCAGTTCCCATAAAGAAGATGAGGCATGCATGGCAATCAAAAAAAAAAAATTGCTCTTTAATGTATTTCTTGCCCTGCTGAGAGAAGGCCAAGTGCCCCATGTGCCATGGGGGGGTTTTTCCCATCTTTTCAAGGGGTGGGGAGGAGGCCGATGACAGCGCTGCCAAACCCCAAATGCTGTTACGAGCACAGAGATGTTAAATGTGAATTTTTGGCTTGCCAAAGCTGTCAGATCTCAGCCTGGGGCCTTCTGTTCCCTCGTCTTCCTTCTGCTCTATGTAGCTGCCTGCGCTGCGCTCAGCAGGAGCTGAATGCCCGGGGCCGGAGCTTGGTCCCGTTCCCGGGGAGCTGCCGGGGGGAGTGAGGGAAGAGAGGGGGGGGCGCAAGCAGGGAGCGGGTGGTGCTGGAAGAGGTCGATGGGACAACAGCTGGATGTC
>NW_010416226.1:30093-30340 GCF_000710305.1 Buceros rhinoceros silvestris | reverse complement strand
GTGCTCAGTCTCTTGAGTAACTCGGACCCCAACTGTTAGAACGGCATTTTACACCCAGCCCCGTGTGAGGGGACCTTTGTGTGGGCAGTGCCCTGGTCCTGCTCCGTCCGCAGAAGCTGCTGTGGTTTTTGCTGCCTCCAAGCAAAGAGCACATTGTCCCTTAGCGCCTGGAAAAGTGGTTTTCAATAAATAATGACTCAAAAATGGCAAGGACCCATTTGGATGGTGTTTGCTGGGTTTGCAGAGG
>NW_010416226.1:27190-29941 GCF_000710305.1 Buceros rhinoceros silvestris | reverse complement strand
GAGCTGCCCAGGTTTCTGCTGGCTGGGGTGCAGCGCCTGAATCCCCAGTAACGTTTGTCTCTGGGTGTAAGTGTGGTCGGTGCTGCTAAAGCCTTTGTTTCAAAGCAGGCAGAGCACAGTCACAGTTGGTCAGAATTTCACCTTTGCTAGAGCAAAGGCAATAAAATGGTACGTTCCAGACCTCATCCAAAGCAGATGATTTACAATTTTTCAATGACTTTCACTATTGACCCACAGGCGTTGGATCTCACCCGTAGTAGCATGCAATTAGAGAGTCCCCAACCAAACCTCAGAGGATTGACCTATCATCTTCCCAGTTACAAATTATTTTAAGAAAATGAAACAGATTTCCTTCTCAACTTTTGTTAAATAAACAGATTTGTACTTTACTGCTGCAAGTAACTGCGGTGACCACGGAGCTTATACTGAGGTTTTGCACCCAAAGTTTGGTGTAACGGGATGGCGAAGTCCTTTCCCTTGCAGAGGACGGTGGGGTGAGGGTCCGTCTTGCTGAGCACTGTCAGTCTGCTCTGGGACGGGGATGGGGAGACCTGCATGATCTTTGTTTTGTTTGTAATCAAAGCCCGCTGAGTTAGGCTCTTTCTCTCCCATTTCTATGTCCCGATTTGAAGAGCTCGGATGAAAAGTGTTGCATTACACCGGCACCAATAAGTCACACTATCTATGTTGTGACACACAGAATGTTATTAATTGTCAATCATGAACCACCAGGCTTGTCAAGATGTTCTCTTCTGAACAGGCTGCTTTAGACCTGAAGTGATTTTTAATCAAATGTTAATAACGCAGCATCTGTCAGTGGACCATTGGCATCATACAATAATAAAAAGTTAACATATGACATGGCAAATTCTAATGTTTTCATTTTTACTTCTTTCCAATTATCTGTGGAATTTCTGCCAGAATGAGAAGTGTGCTGACATTATTACATGCAAAACACACTGCTGAAAGATGAACATGTCTATTAAACTCTGCGTTCCCCATCACGCGAGCTCCCAAAAGCACCTTTTAATCTCCACTCTCGAGGCCTCGTTGCCAGAGCTCTCCAGTGCCCGGCAGCGGGGATTGCTGGTCGCTGCTCCTCGCCTTGCTGGAGCCAAGAGGAGGGCTCCCAGCTCCCTTCCCCAGCCTGCTCCAGCACCTCTGAGCATGAACAACCCAAGACCTGAGGCCACAGGTCTGCTCTCGGCTCCAGCAGCATCCCAGCAGCAGCAGGGAAGAGCATCTCCCGCTCCTGCCCCTTCGCCGTGGCCATGGATGCTCCAAGATGCCATGGCAGCACCTCCGCCTTGCCACGCTCCCCACAGGGCTCGCGATTCGGGTAAGTGTCACCCCTGTCCACCCTGGTCTGTGGGGTCTGGGCAGGGGGGCGCAGGAGCCTTCCCCCTGCCCTCAGCCACAGAGAGAGCTGGGGCTTTTCTGGCCTGGTGCCCGCACTCGCCTCTCGCAGTGCATGATTAGCGCTAATACCTCTCAGCAGCGTGTTAACACGGCTCGAGAAGGGCTGTGCCCCTCTCAGATACCCGCCAGGGTCTGGCATTTGGGGAAGTTCTGCTGTGGAAAAGCGAGGGAGGAAAAAAGCGAAGCTGGGATGGAGGTGGAGCGCGGAGGTGCTGGGGCATGGGGCTGGGAGCGCGGGGCTGCCCACAGAGCCAAGGGCTCTCCTGGGAGTGCGGGGATGGCGGCGCGGTGGGTCCCTGGGGCTGGGCCAGCCCTCGTGGTCCTCGCCTGCGGCAGCATCCTGCCAGGGCGTGTGGAGTTGGAAAGGCTTTGAAACCCTAACGAGAGAGCTCTGTACGGTGGGGAGCGTGATTATTATTAATGGTTTGTGTTACAGGATAAGCGGTGCATAACAGATCTGCTGCAATATCAAGTCTTCCATCAGAAATTCATCATTTTGAGGACTTTGTCAAAAGTAGGCTGTGTATGCAGTGTATACAAATCTGTGCGAGCGTAAAGCTATATGGAAGACCCAAGCACCTGTATATTTAAAATACACTCAATTTCCTTTTCTAAATGCATTGTTTTCACTTGAATACTTCATAACATTCAATGGATTGCAGTTGCTTCGTCTATAGATTCAATTTGTGTCTCTGGACAGAGTTTGAATGGATTTATTATATTGAAATGCAATTTTGCAGACATAACCTTATATCTGACCCGTCATTACTTATAATGCTAAACTTTGATATGTTAATTCTGCCTTATGTTTTTATATATTTTACGACACTTGGTTTAAACATTTTTAATCTACATATTGGTTTATGTCCACCTAAATTATTGTTGCTTCCGGGGACAATGTGCACACAAGATCTGGCAATTCATTATGCTAGCCCCGCTTAAATGAATTTCAAAAATTTAATAAAGTTCTCCCCCTCCTTCCATTGTGTTCAAAAGCTTCAGCATAAACACCAGTCCAGTGTTATCAAATCACGGAAGAGGAATAAGGTTAACCTCAAACAGCCCAGCCGCAGTGCAGACCCGGAGACATGTCGCCTTTGATTAACGCTCCCCTCTAAAGCACCACGTGCCTTCCCTCCGCTGCTGCTGCTCACAGCGGTATCGATTTGCTCCCAAACTGTCCCCCCCGCCCGCATCCCCCCTCCGCCCATTCACCCTGGGTGTTGCTGCGGAGGAGCTGACACACCACAACCCTGACCGCAGTGCCACGAGCGCCGGGCTGGCGCTGAGGGCTGTCAGTGGGGACCATCGGCCACTGGAGAGGTGTCATCG
>NW_010416226.1:26721-27079 GCF_000710305.1 Buceros rhinoceros silvestris | reverse complement strand
TGCTGCGGAGGAGCTGACACACCACAACCCTGACCGCAGTGCCACGAGCGCCGGGCTGGCGCTGAGGGCTGTCAGTGGGGACCATCGGCCACTGGAGAGGAGTCATCGTGGTGGCACTGCTGGCCGTGATCCCGTGCCTGTGCCTTGGCCCCGGCGTGCAGAGGGTGCTGCTGCTCCGCTGCTGCCTCCTTGGAACATTTGGCAGTTGTGAACAGGGAGCCGGGGAGCACCTGTGGGAGCTGGGGCTTGGGAGGGCACCCGAGGGCGATCCCAGGGCTCAGCGCCAGCTCTGCTGGGGGGGACATCGCGTAGCCTGAGCAGAGACTGGGCGCGGCTGTCCCCCGCCACCATGCCACAG
>NW_010416226.1:25286-26620 GCF_000710305.1 Buceros rhinoceros silvestris | reverse complement strand
GGAGAGGCTGTCCCCTGTCCCCATGCGCCTGTCCCCTGCCCCTCGCGTCCCTCCGTCCCTTGGCCTTTTTCCTCCAACAATGTCATGAATTTTTCATCCTTGATGAACTTCAAAGTCTTTTAATGACTCTTCATGAAAAAACAGAGGGGCCAAAAGTTGAGCAAAGGGAGATGATTAAAGGACCTTATTAAAAGCAACCTTGTAGAATTCTCCACATGAAAGAGAGCGCCATTATGAGGGCTTATCCTTATAAATGACACTTCGCTTTTGCGAACATGCCGAAACCTGATTAGAGTGACAAGCACTGAGTGATACTGCAAACCTGTTAATAACATGAAAATTAGAAGAGGCTCATGCAAAGAAGGGAGATTAATTTAGCCCGAGTACATCTCGCACAAATTGCAAAGTTGTGAATATGTTCTCAGATAATGAGCCTTCGCAGTCATCAGCTCACTTGTCATTTTCTGTAATTAATGTTAAGGAAGACTCCTTCCTGATGGTTCGTATTACTCATATACCAAGAAAATTTCTTCAGAGAAATAATTTACATTTATTATCATCGGTCTGTTTGTGTGGTTTATTTCGCTGTGGAGTAATTTATTGCAGCACCGTTTCACTTGCCTTGATTAGTCGCTCGTCAGCCTGAAATGCAATTTTTTTTTCCTGATGGCAACGTCTGAAAATTGACAGTGGTGCAATGCTCTTTTTAATCTGGAGATGTGTTTTCTTAACTTGAATAAACTTTTGGGCTGGAAACCAAAGGTACTTCACAAGTGAATTACCATGGGGAACTCACAGCACTTTGCTAATGCAGGTTCTCAGCCTCACACCAGATCCCCAGCGCTCCCTCTGTGCGCCCGTCTGTGCCCGTATAACACTTCATTCCAAGAACAAGCTGGTGGTTGGTTTACCTCTGCAACAAGCCTGAAGTCGTGTCTGATGCGCTCATTACCTGTGCTTTCAGACTTTGGTTCTGACTGAAGCCAACAAAAGCCATATCAAACCTTATCGTTGTTTTCCCTGGATTTCCACTCTTTTTTTTCATTTGTTTTATTGCCCTCCTGGCACATGCTGCGTGCTCGCCCGCTAACCGGGTAATCACGGCTCATGCCAGCCAGTGCCAAGCCCCATGGGTAGGAGCTTTTCAGCAAATTGCAGGTAAATATCAGGCATTTCACTGAAATCCAGCACTTTCCGTTGTCTCACCCTGGACAGGGTCTTGCTGTCCGTCCCGTCCACCCACGTGCAGTGTGTTGGCCCGGCAAGCTGGCTCTGCGGGCGGCCCTGTGCCCAGCGTGGCTGCGGCCGCCCTCGGCCCATACTTGGGCTGGGGA
>NW_010416226.1:22144-25182 GCF_000710305.1 Buceros rhinoceros silvestris | reverse complement strand
GGGCGGCCCTGTGCCCAGCGGGTCTGCTGCTGCCATCGGCCCATCCTGGGGCTGGGTACCGCACCGCCTCCCCGCATCCCAGCGGCTCCTCTGCCAGCTCCTGCCCCTGCTCCGGGAGCCATGGCTAGATCTGAGGAGTGAAACTGGGAATTCCTTTTCCTCCCAAATGACACAAACACATATGCAGTTAAAGTGAATTACTGACCTCTGAGCTGCAAATGAACCAAACATTACTGATTAGGGTTTTTAGGCAGAGATAATGATTTTTTTTATTGGAGGCCTTCATTCCGAACAAGCCTCACGGAACACTATCTGTAGGCAGCGACTGCCTGTGCCAGTTAATGGTAATCCATATTTATAAAACTATAGTCCATCAAAGTGGTATGAATATTTTAAAAGCCATGGACAAATCAAATTGTCTTTGTCAAATTGCATGCTCTCCACATTGAATATATTTTATGATTCCTCCTAGTACAAGAAGCAACGGGTTCCCTGCACTAGCTGAAAGCTGCCTGTCTAATTTTTGCTTCTGTAAACAGGCAAGTCTCTGCTGTTTTAAAGAACTCAATGAGCTGTGGAGATTGACATTTAAGCCATAAAATTGTACTTTATTTGATGAAGTTAACAAATAATGTATGAAGTAGATTTATTTGATGCCTCTGCAAGAACTGGTTGGTTCATCCTTATGGAAACAAATTGACCATTTTTGAAGGACTTTTTAAAGATGCGGGCAGTGCACTGAAGAGCGAAAGCCGGAGTTGCTGGGGAAGATCAGAAGTAGGAGAATGTGCTCAGGGCAGCCCGGGCGCTGGCAGAGGCTGCACCACGCAGTGCCAGCATGCTGCCGCAGAAAGGAACAAACCCAGGCACGTGAAGGAGGGCGCTAATCAGGTTGTAATTCCTGCATCCATCAAACTGCTCTCATCCTCCACGTGGCCCAAGCCTTGACATGACATCAGTAGGCACTCAGCAGCCCTTGCTACGGAGGAGCATCACGGGGTGTCCCCCTCCAAACCCTCAGCCCCAGGAGCCTGGTGAGGGTCAGCAGCTGCTGAAATCAGAAGTCTGCTTTGAAACTTTCATTCTGCCAGAAGTATGTTTTAACTTCTTTCTGCTCTAGTGCAGAGGACCGTAACACATTCGTGGTGCCACAGACCCTGTGATAACCGAGGGCTTGCCCTGTGGGGCTTGTGGCCAGCAGGACGTGTTCTTCCCACTGCCTCCAGCCCTGCGAGAAGGGCAGGGTGGGGAGATGCTGTGATCCACACAGAGGGATCCAGCGCTGCTCCCCAGTGGGGGCTCAGGGCTGTCGGTTCTTTCTTGCTGGAGAAACCCTCCAGGCTGTGTGTCTGCACACGATGCTGCCTGGGTCTTAAACCTGCAGATAGGATTTTTGGATGCTACTGGATCATAAACACTTAAAAACTTAGAAGCATTTCTTGGAAACCTTCCTAAAACATCTCGCTTTGCAGACTCTGATGCGCGCAGGACCTTGCAAATGTGCAAGGTGGACACATCCCTCAGCTGGGGGCTGTCAGCAAGTGAGAGGTGGGGAGCTTGTTCCCCAGCCCTGCTGCCTTCATACGCATTGGAACGGCAGTGCCGAAGGCAGCCACAAATCACGCTGCAGCCAGAGGCGAGTGCCTATCGCGGTGCCTGCTAACAAATCAAGCAGGGAGCAGCAAGGTAAAGCAGGAGCACACGGGTGGGGACACGACGATGAAATCCTGGTAGTGATCGCACTGCAAGTGTCATCCCAGGAAATAAAATGCTGGCATCGAGGCAGCCCTCACCTCTTCTGTCTGAATTTAACGGCAAAAAGTTTTGCCACATCTATCTTGTGATGTCAGAGAGACAGGCTGATAGTGCAGAGACAGCTGAGACAGCGCTGGGTTTAGCAGACAAATAAATTTGAGAATCATCTGCATAGAAATGGAAAGCTACTCCATGCTGATGAATAATATAACCCAGTGGCAGCATATAAACACAAAATAACAACGGGCCCAGTATAGAGCCCTGGGGAACCTTGGAAACAACTTCACTAATGGAAGATGAAAAATCACCCATCGAAACAAAATGCTGTCTATTTGATAAATAAGATTTGAGCCGACTGAGAGCAGTATCAGATAAGCCAAGCGAGCTGCTCATGTGACGATCCAAGGGGATACCTCGAACAGCAGCACCAAGTGACAGAGACCTAACAGTGTGAGAAGAGATCCCAAATTAGGGATAAAATATGAGTCTGCTGGGGCCCCTCTTGCTGATCCAGGCTGTCCGAGCTGGGCTTCGCCACTTCCCACTCAACTGGCCTTGCCGAGCTGCGGGAAAGGAGCCCGCTGCAGGGGGCACTGGCAGCAGTCCTAGACCACAAGCCAGAGCCCCTCTGCCCGGGCGGCACAGCCAGCACACACGTGGGTCCTTCTGCCCACACCGCTTCCAGGAGCCCTGTGGCCGTGGAAGCTTTGCTGGCTTTTGGCTGCGAGAGGCGAGGAGGGAGCGATGGCCAGCAGAGCCCTGGGCTGTGACCAGTCGGTCACTGCCTGCCCGAACGGCAGACGGGAACTCACTGCTGAGAAAGACAAACTTTCCCTTGTCACGGCTCCTCCTCTTTCCTCTGGCTTGGCTGTTCCTGAGATAGAGGGACATCTACGGTGTGGAAGCTTTGCTGGCTTTTGGCTGCGAGAGGCGAGGAGGGAGCGATGGCCAGCAGAGCCCTGGGCTGTGACCAGTCGGTCACTGCCTGCCCGAACGGCAGACGGGAACTCACTGCTGAGAAAGACAAACTTTCCCTTGTCACGGCTCCTCCTCTTTCCTCTGGCTTGGCTGTTCCTGAGATAGAGGGACATCTACGGTGCTGGATCAGGGATGTCTCCTTCGCTCGTTTATCTTTCACATTTGAAATTGTTCTCTCCGATTTTGTGCCAATACTAGATTATGTGGGGTGAGAGGCAGGTGAGAGTCCTCAAACTGCAAAGCAGCAGACGAAGAGCTCTGGGAAGCCTTTGGAGGCAGGTTCTGAACAGCGCTGCAGAGTGTGT
>NW_010416226.1:21473-21901 GCF_000710305.1 Buceros rhinoceros silvestris | reverse complement strand
CTTGGTGCCACCGTGCTCTGTTCTGCTACACCACGACTGGTCCCGCTGTTGATTTTCATGTTCTGCAGTAGAAATGTTTACGTTGTAATTACGTAAATGAAACGTTTGTCAGTAAAAATTTACCAAGAGGACAATTCCACTGGTTCCCATGCAACCCAGGGACCGGGGTAGACAATGCTGACACATCACCATCCAGCAGCACCCAACGGTGGCTTGTGGACATTGGCGCTGCATGACAGAGCCTTGTTCTGTCCGGGGGCCCAGAGCTGGGGTCTGGTCTTCAGCTCGCCCGCAGCCAGGGCAGCCTCCCACAAGGGTTTTGGGGTGCCTGGGCTTTGTCCCCAGTGGCTCCATACAGGATCCTGGAGCTGAGGCTAAGCCGGACTCACTGGAGTGGTGAAATCCTCATGCCAACATGGAGTTTCCGG
>NW_010416226.1:20433-21439 GCF_000710305.1 Buceros rhinoceros silvestris | reverse complement strand
CGGTGCCTCCAGACATGATCCGGGAGCTGAGGCGAAGCCGGACTCACTGGAGTGGTGACATCCTCATGCCAACATGGTGTTTCCGGATCCGTCAGACACCCCTCCGTACCAGAGCCCCTCCCGCGCTTCACGCCTGTCATGGCTTTGGGGCTGCTCTTAGTGTTTGCTGTAAAGAACGAGAGTTGCCAATTTAAAGGGGAACAAAGTCACTGGATGAGTGAAGCCCTCGGTGTATTCCACCACGTCACCACCGGCATGTCCCTGGCCCAGCGAGGTGGACTGCTTCTAAACAATTACATTGTTTGAAAATATATTAATAATTCTGTCAGGTGCATTAACATCGCCCGTTGGTTTCTAACAAACTGACACCTTTTCAGCTGAAAGAAATCCTTATTAGTTTTCATTTTGATGGCTTTTCCTGGAATAACTATAAATTATGTTTATTTCACATAATTCCTCCTGTCAGTAGTTATAAATAACTAGTTCATATGGAAATTATGATTCTGGCCTGTGTAGGTGTACCTTAAACACCGCACCACAGTGGGGGGGTAATGAATTGCTCCAGTTCTCTTCGATGGACCTTTCTAATTTAAAGAGTGACTAAAAATGTGTTTGCCAACAGTCTTCCTATCTGGGTTTTTACCACTTTAAATACCAACAGCTCTATTGTATCAGTCTTTTTTATACAGCATTTTTCATACAGTGTATCTCAAAGCACTTTACAGGGCAATTAATTACCTGGAGGAGAGTGACGGGATGCAGGCAGCGATGACGGCCATTATGCAGTCAGCAGCGTTCCCCACGCCGCGCTCCGCATTTGCATGGCTGTCATTTAATTTGTGGTGGTATTAATGGGAAGAGAGAGGGGGAGCAGGGTGGGAGAAGTGCTGGCGTGGCCACCAGCAGCTCTCCCATCTCCTCCATGACAGGTTGTGTGACGCAGCTCGCCACCGAGGAGGGACCGTCCCGGTGTGGCATGGGGCACTGGGGTCCCTGCTGTGGCAGA
>NW_010416226.1:18594-20291 GCF_000710305.1 Buceros rhinoceros silvestris | reverse complement strand
GGGGCTGCCGGGCAGGCGCAGGTCCCCAGCCTGTCTCTGGCTCTTCAGGGCAGAGCCCACCGGGAAGATGCTGCTGGTCGGCAGGACGCAGATTCCTTCATTTTTGGAGGGAATTGTGATGGTTTCCATTTTTTTCTTAAAATTGGAACAAAACGTCTTGAAACCTCCCTATGCAGTGGAAACAGCTCTTTGGTTTGGCTGAAACTCTTCCATTTTCCTTTTGGAGTTTAGCTTTTCCATCATTATTACAGGCATATAAAATATAAGTATATTTTTTGTGGTGGTAGAGAACCCTCAGCATCAAGATCTGTAATTTCAGTGTAAATACATTTGTTTTCTGTCTTAGTCAACTCATTGTTCAGTGACTTTCCTTCAGGGTTTTAAAAATAAAGCAAGGAAAAAGACTGTTTGAACAACAAAAATTAAATCTTTGCAGGAACACCACGTAGCAACATAACCAGAAATTATGGTTTAAGAATAATTCCTGATGTTCTTAACCACCTTCAAAACAAGCCTCTTGCTTGACAAAAGACATCGGTAACTTTGCATACTCTCGAGCATAAGCTTGATCAAAACACTTCCAGGTATGTGAAAAACGTACACTGAAATTTGTGCCTTCCCTGTTCTTCCAAGCGCCCTTTCCTGCCACTGCAGCACCATTTAGCCAAGCTGCATAAAATACACCCAATCAATATCAGCATCACTCAAATTTTAGAACATTGGAGGAGTTTCTTGAGATTTTTGTCCATATGTT
This sequence comes from Buceros rhinoceros silvestris, assembly GCF_000710305.1. NCBI lineage: Eukaryota > Metazoa > Chordata > Aves > Bucerotiformes > Bucerotidae > Buceros > Buceros rhinoceros. The sequence continues at coordinate 19,537 of NW_010416226.1, read as the reverse complement.
TTCATTACAGTTGACTGGATAATTCATATCAAATTGTTCAGACAACACAATTCATCTGGTTTCTTCCCCCCCTCCATCTCCCGTCTACATGTGGGCAATGTGATCCTTCATTCTTTTTTTTTAACTCTGGGATCTCTCCAGAAAATAATTCTCTCTGAATCAAAAAAGTTGAGGTCCTGAAGACGAAGGCAAAGGATAACCTGTCTTTTATTAACTAGCTGGCTAGTTGTTAAAAGCGAACATGCTTTTGGGCACGGATTGACTTGATGAAGGCTCTGTGTCTCTGAAGCTGCTTTGCTTTGTCCACAATACCATTTGGGTTAAGACTGCTCCCTGCAGGCTTCGCTTTTTAGGACTAAAAATGGCATTTTTGCCAAGGTTTACCATTCAAAATTTAATTTCAGTAAATATTGCATCATTCAAGCTTAAATTATTCTTTTTGAATAAAGACAACTCAAACCAAGCAGAATCAAAGCAAACTTTTGGGCTGAACCGGTGAAATCCTCCGTACCCCATTTGCCCAGGAGCCTTTCCCCCTCCGGATTTTGCCAGCTTCCGGAGCCTGGCTGTGGTGAGCAAAAACTGTCACAAAACCGTCAGCAGCTGACTGGTGGAGGGCAATCCCAGTTGTCTGCTGGCTGACTCCAGAAGTGAGTTCATCGCAAGACAAGCCTTATGCTGTCGTAGCTGCAGCAGAGGATAATTGCTCAGGAACCGGCCTGGGAAGATAAAGCTGGAAGGCAGGGGAGACCTGTGCGGTGCTGAAGGTCATCGGTGGCCTGGCTTGCAGCAGCAATCAGTCAGGGTGGTTGGGAGCTCTGCGGAGGGCCTGGCATGACAGAGCCTCCAGCAACAGCTCAAATGGATGACTGAAGGGTAGCCGCTGGGATGGCCCGTCAGGCCAGGGCTCTGAAGCCGTGCTGAAGCAGCTAATTCAGCAGCC
>NW_010416226.1:18096-18486 GCF_000710305.1 Buceros rhinoceros silvestris | reverse complement strand
GGGGCGGGGGCTCGCCCGCGTCCCGCCAGCCGTTAATTACGTAGCCAGACCAATGGGGGGCATGGAGCTGCTGATGAGGGGACAGAGGATGAAGGAGAGCCATCCAGCCCGCAGCCGGGGCAGCCTGGCCGTGCTCAAATGCCTGAGTGGAGGCCGGTGTGGCTGGGCGTTCCCCAGCAGTGCCAGCACCCTGGAGCGGCTGCAGAGCTCTTGGGTTCACGGAGCTCCTGCGTCCAAAGTGGCCGCTGATAGCTGAGGCGTGTGGGCTCAGCGTGCAGCAGCTATTTCACTGTCCCGAGCTCTCGCAGAAGCACCAGCTGTTGTTTCATCTATCTTCGTGGCCAGCAATCTGCTACCTGAGTTGATGGATATCCTCCTCCTAAAAATAGC
>NW_010416226.1:16081-17565 GCF_000710305.1 Buceros rhinoceros silvestris | reverse complement strand
CGCCCCCCCCCCCCCTCGCCGCCGCTGCCGCCGCTGGCGATGCGGCTGTGCTTGCCGGGCGGGAGGTTGTGCAGCAGAAGGCGCAGGTGGCAGCAGCTCCAGAGCTTGTTTGGCTTGTGCAAATCAGGGTTTGCACAGAAATCAAACAGCGATGGAACCGCTCGATCACTTCAGTCAATGCCCTTCACGCACGCGATACTCCCTGAGCACCGGCCTGGCTTCTCACAACCACGGAAGCAGAGAGAGATGCTCCAAGTACAAGTTTTGGGCAACCCGCCTGTCCCTCTGGAGACCTGCCCTCCCCTGCCCAGCTCACGCCATGGACTCCTCTCCCCCAGCGAACGGTTTGTCTAGCAGCTGACAGAGCCCAGGGCAGGGGACACAGCCCCGCTCTCAGCAGGCTGCGCCACGGGTGCCCTGGGGACACGCTCCACACCGGTGCCCCTGGGACAGGCTCCCCAAGGCAACGTGTTCTCCCCGATCAACCCGCTCTCCAGCCTGGCTCCTGCTCCACACCGAGGACGCACGTGGGAGTCTGCAGCGGGTGGAAAACAAAGGGATCCTGCGCTGGGAGCCATATGGATCGCCCGTACATACAATACACAATAAACAACACATCTTTCAGTCTGGGTCTGTTTGAAACCTTCCGACATATGTTCTGCTAACAGTTTAACAAATTGATTGCTAATGTTATCCTGCTCCGAAATCTGGCGTAAAGTGCAGGAGGGGAGAAGAACCAAAACAAAAGCATTCCTACCTCAACAGACATTCACTAGAAAAGCTGTTAGAAAAGGCTTCGGGATGCCTGACAGGAGAGAATTTCATGCCAATTTGTGTGCTCGTTGGAAAAATCATTTATTAAAAAGAAGATATACCTTCATGTTAGGGAGATGAGGGTGTAAAACTGAGCCGGGTCTCCCACTGCTTCAGCTCTATAACTCAACTTATATTCATCAGAGGCATATATTTAAATCATAGCTTACTTTGCTTTGTGTTCTGAAATTTATTAGCCTACTACTTAAATGTTTTATTCATTAGGCCATGTAAATAATGCATGGTTGTTTCCATGGCAATTTAACCCCTTCTCTCCAGGACGCCCGCAGATTTCCCATCTCGCGTGCCTGCTTAATTGCCACAGTCAGATCTGCCGCTTTCTTCATGTGGAGGCCATGGTTATTTTTCTCCTTTTTGTGGCAAATTCATTAAGAAGAAACTTTTCCATTGACAAATAAGGTGTTCTCAGGCATGAAGAAAGAGGGGAAGGAACTGTTTGCCAGGTCATTTAGCAGACTTCGGGCAGAGCTCATGTTTCCAGTTCCTGCTCTTTGCAGGGGTCCTGCTGCACTGTTGGTCTCCGTGCTGCGGCAGCGGCAGGTCCCAGCCTGGTGTGGGTACGTCTCCTCCTGGGTCCCTGGGACTCCCTGGGGATTATGGTCCCACAGGGAGGAGGCATCGCTCCACTCCAAGTGCACATGGAGAGGCTG
>NW_010416226.1:13633-16002 GCF_000710305.1 Buceros rhinoceros silvestris | reverse complement strand
CGCCCCGCCAGGGGCACAGGGAGAGGCGGGTCCTGCCGATGAGGCTCTTCAGCAGCACCCAGGACCTGGCTCGCAGTGGGGATCTGTCTGAGGGGGCTGTCAGCCTGGGTCCCCTTGGGGGGGTTCACCCTGGGCAAGGCCAGCAGCAGTGCTCAGACGCACAGGCTACAGTGCTCAGGCCCCAGGTCTCTGGCCGTGAGGATGCCTGCGATGGAGACACTGGTAAACAGTAGAGCTCAGTAGCCACCTCTGGCTCACACCACAGGACAGGACCCCCCCTCCTTTGTGCACTGCCCATTAGATAGTCACACTCTCTAACGCACGTTAGACAGTTGGTTATGATGCAGGAGTCTGATTTATCTGCTCTTTAAAACTGGTATACACGCACCAGCTGGAGAATGAGACTCGCAGTCCCACCTTAATCCCTCTTGTTTGGTAGCAGATAGCTCCCATCACACATTTCTAAAAACCGAAAAAGAGCCCCCAGATCCACTCCAGAGGCAGTGGCTCCAATCCACTGTCACTGTGCTGAGGGAATAGGCGTCTTCTGCCCGGCGTCAGCCCAAGATGCCCCCGGGAGCTGCCTGGGTGGCTGCCCGGGCACTCCTGCTGCCCAGCGTTTTGTCTGAACCAGAACCTGCAGGTGACAAAGTAAAGAGATCTGTGAGCATTTCAGAAACGAGTAGAATTTAGAACAATCTGCATGTGTTTGGCCGGAGTCTGAAACCAATTAGGTGTAATTCAGTAAAGACAAGCACAGAGTAGTTCTACATGGAAGAGGAAAAATCAAACACAAATGCAGGGTGTGGATTGCTGCTTGAGTCAGCAGAAGACGGGGAGGATCTGGGGTTTGCAGTAACCACTGCATCTGTCAGCAATGTGACGCTCTGCTACAGATCCCCTGGTAGGGTGCAGGGAGAACTATCCCGCATTTCTAGCCCGAGAGAACATTCAGCTTTACTCCATACAGGGGAGGGCTCAGCTTTCCCTTTTAGAGGGAAACAGAAAATGGAGAGAATCCAGAGGCAGCGCAAACCCGGCAGGATTAGAAGCCCAGTGCATGATGGCAGACTGGTGGGGCTGGGATTGCTCGGTGCAGTGCAGAGGAGCTCTACCCGTTACAGCCCGCGAGTATGCAAAAGTTGGAGACAAGAAAAGACAGCTGTCCTTTTCCCTCATACAACGGGAAGGACAGAAATATTACGCTGACATTGCGGGAGGGAGGATCGAGGTGGGATAAGACAGCAACTTCCAAACTGTGAGCAAGTTACACCCCAGAGCGGTCCCCAGGCTGTGGACAGTCCCTGGGGGGTTTACAGGCTGGTTGGAGAAACATCTGCAAAGAATCACCAGGACTGTGTGATCCTGCCTCACTGCAGAGAGATGGATTAGGTGATCTTCTGAGGTCAGTCCAGGCCTACAGGTCTATAATTCTTTGGATAAAAATGGTGACTAGGGAAGACAGCTAGTTAACATCCTACAAATGTGAAGGTGCAGGAAGGAGAGGCCCGTCAGCCCAGCAGCTCAGCCAGGACTTCTTCAGACGGCCTCTGTCCCTCAGGTCAGCAGCAGCAGACGGGCTATGGCTCCTATTGCTGCTCAGCTGGAATAACATCTGGAAGGAAGCCAGGACTCCATCTTCATTTCCACCATTTGTGTTGCTCATGCTGGCACTGCCTGACTGGTGACGCAGTGGCACCGTCCTCCCCAGAAACACAGGGCCCAGAACCACCCTTTGAGTTTCTGCCAAAACGCGGTGTAAGCCCACCACACAAACTTCCCGGGAGCGCGGGGTGGCCACGGGCAGCGGTGACATGCACGTCTGAGCTACAGGCAGCGACTCAGTCCCATCGCTTCAGATCTGATTGAGTTTGTTTTTAAAATGTAACCATCCTACAAGAATCTTTTCCATATAAAATACAGCCAGGAACCAGGTAGAGGTTAGCAGAGAGAAATCATTGAGCTCCACAGATCTGAATAGCTGAGATCAATCACCATGAGCCATGGAGATGAGATTTGGGACAACATCTCCGCACAGGCCTTCAGAGGCTTGTAGATCTGCCCAGCCGTGCTCTCGTCCGTGATGGATGGTAGGAGAGATCTGCTTTTCCTCAGAATTGGCTTTGACTTAATTCACTCTCGGCATGGAAGGAGGAAAACAAAGGATGAACAATCAGATTTCCCATTTAGCACCTGGCTCTTCCATCGCCGCGCTGCTCCCGAGCACTGTGGCTCTGCCCTGGCCACGCTGCCGCAGTGGGACACAACCTCTGCGATGCCAGTGCCCGCGGTGAGGCCACCCGCAGCCCTACCAGCTCCCGTGGTCTGCCAGCCCAGCAAGCTCGCGCTGCAGCGGTCAGAGGGCAGCA
>NW_010416226.1:8224-13424 GCF_000710305.1 Buceros rhinoceros silvestris | reverse complement strand
CCTGGCATCTGCAAGGGTACAGCCCGCGTGGCCTCACCCCGTCCCTTGGGTAGCATGGGGAACCCCTCGTCCCTCTTCTCCAACATCCCACATGCTTTCTCTCTTGATGGTTTCAGGAAGGATTCACACCTCACAACCCCTCGCGGCGCTCTGATCCTCCGCGGTGCCCACGTAGTTAACAGGCTGCTGTTCCTCTGCCTCAGCGCTTGCGTCCTGCCTAACGCAGCCTGCCCAGAAACCCATTTATCTCTGTCTCTCATTGCCGCCAATTGCTGCTAATTTTTGTGGCTCTTCTACGAGCTCCCTCCCACCGTCAGCACCATCCCTGGGTGCCGCAGTGCTGGGGTGAGCTGGTCCCGGGGTGGTGCTGGCCCCTGGCTGGGGTGCGCGGTGCCCGTGGGTGCGGCACCGCTGCTGGTGTCCCTTTGGAGGGAGAGAGTGGTGAAACGCTGGGTTGTCACTCGTGCCGAGAGGGTGGCAAACTGCGTGTCACCAGAAAGCCTTGCAAATTCATTGATCGTCCTGAGAACATCAATCTGCCTTTCTCATACAGCAATCAGGTGTCGCAGAACAATTTGCTGAGTGACAACACTCACAAAAAGGTGTTCGCTTCCCTCCCGGCTCCCCACCACCAGAAATACCCTCAGCAGCATTTGCTGGTGCTAGGGTTGGGGACCCTCCTTCTGACCCGTGTCAAAGCTGCTCAGCGCGTGAAGGTTGAACACTGGGCTGACTCTTTGGCCTCTGCTCTGCATAGATGGATCCTGCAAGGGAACACCAGCGGAGAGGAGCTGTTGTGACACCACCGATGAGGGTCACGCTGCTGCCGGTGCGAGTGCTGGGCGTGTCCCCGTGCACTGGTGCCTGCCCACGCTGGCCAGCAGCCAGGCTTCGTCGGAACGTGGTAGGTTAAATACAGCTAAGGAAAAGTGCCAGCTGAGTTTATTATATCGCAACGTCTGCTCCCGCAGTCTGTCATTTACTTCCTCACCAGCGATTTTCTGTAGAAGTAAGCATGTATTAAGTTTGCAGGACATAACAAACCTTGTGATGCCGAGCTGCCGAGGTTGCTATTAGCCAGAGAACTCCAGCAGCACGCAGCGTAATTCCTGTGATTCGAATGGATGTATTTTATTAACAAGGCCATGCTGATTGCCTGTTAAGTAGCTCTATGTTAATAACGCGCTGCAGATGCCCTTCTCAGGGAGCCATGTTGTACTTCCACAGCTGCTCCTCCAAGCCTGAGCCCCTGAAGACACCCTCTCCCCGCTGTTATGTCCGCCTCGGAAAGCCGTGCCATGTTCCCCAAGCCACCACCGTGTTGGGCTGAGCCTCCGTCACCCTCAGATCTGTCAGGAAAACGGAGACGTTTGTCTCACGCACCGTAACGAGGAGGACAGAGGAGCAGGAGTGTTCCTTCTCTGCTGTGGAGGCACCCGTCCTGAATCCCCCACCTGAACAGTGTGACGACAGCCACATCCACCCCCCCAGGAAAGATCTTGAAGACCATGAATGCCGGGAGGCCCCGACTGCCCTGATGCCCTGCCAGGGCTGAGCCAGCGCTGCTCTCTCGTCTGACACGCAGGCACCTGTTCCTCTGCCATTGCTGCCACGCTGGGACAGTCCCCAGCCCTGCGTGATGTTGCTTGCTGGGAGAGGGGGACAGGACTTCCACCCCTCCAGCGCAGTCGTGCAGGCAGTGACAGGCTTTCCTCTCCTGCTGTGCACCCCAGGGAGCAACTTATCGCTGAACAATTCTTAGAGGGGGTTGAAAAACAAGCAGCCGCATAAAGGGTTAACGGTTTATTATATTTTTTCTGAGTGATTTTATCACTGTCGTTAGAACATTCATTGAACTAAGTGAGAAATCCATCAAGACGTGACAGCAATGTGCAGACTAATGGCTGTTAGATGGTAATAATTTTTAATATGATTTTTATTTCACTTAATTTCATATGTGCTTGACAAAAGGTCCTGTGTCACTGGGGAGCTATGTGGGACTGGGAATACGCTGATGTGAAGGTCTATTAAACCAAGCGTTTGAAGTATTTTTAAGTCCCAACTTCAGAATTCCAGAGAAAACTCCAGCATTTTAACCTTTTTTGGCAAGAAGTGGCTGAGGCAGCAGGAAAACAGAGAGTGGCAGCTCCGAGGGGCGGATCACCCTTACGCGTACGCTGCATATTTCTCCACTCAAACTCCTTTCTCTAGGGCTGTTCCTAAATGCCTGACGCAAAGACCAGATGCCTGCTGCACCCCGGCAGCTCCTCTTGTCTGGACGTGCTCAGGGGTTTGCCCGTGTTTCGGGTTAGGAGGCATGGGACAGGACCAGAGTCCCCAACCCCGGGGGCAGCTCTGCCCAGTGCCCACCCCTGTTCCCCTCCCTGCTGCAGCACCTTGTAGAATATAATGTTTGTGAAGAAGTTTGTGATCAGCTGCTGACAGGCACCACTGCAAGTTAAGGTTTTTGCCAGAAATCCTGCCGTAGTCTCCGGGAACGGAAACAGGGAAGGCCACTACGGAAGCGCTGCAGTGTCATCCCCCGAAGCTGCACGTCAACGCTCCTGCAGCTGACATCCAAACCCAGCTTCACCCGGCTGCACTCCTGAGAGCAGAAGCACACGTCTTCTTTCGCGTGCTTTTGCCTTGTCCATCTCAAAGGTCAGGAATGTGAAGTAACCCTGATTTCCAAGGAGGACATTCTCTTGACAAAGAGTTTTGTTGTCTAGTGAATACGGAGCCAGACCTTTCAGGCTCTTAATGCTGCCCCCGGGTTAAGACAGAGTCTTCTTGGGCAGCTGAAGACAAACCCATGGCCTCACCCCCATGACAGCCACCAGCGAGGAAAGGGTGACAAGGAGTTTTCTAATGTGTATCACGTCAGTCCCACTTCTCTCACCTGCAGCCTGCTGTGGCTCTTCTCCCAAAGGAACCATCAGAGGAGATGCTAGTTCAGAGGAGAAAGAGCAGAACCAAGGGCTGTTGGGGCACAGGCAGTGCCAGTGCTGGGAACAAAGTCAAACACTTTGTTTCAAAAATAAATGTAAAAAGTATTTGGATTAATCAAGGACTAAATCTGTGGAGCTGAGCACTGAATCCCCAAAGCATTTTCGTTATTGCACTTTTGTACCTCGTTGTAAACATCACTTCCAAGGGTGAAGTCTCCCCTGATCTCCCACAGATGCATCTCCACTCTGGCCGTGGGAGCCTCGCAGAGCCCAGGCGCTTGCAGGAGGGCCAGTTCATGCAGCTGATGCGTCGGGTCAGGAGCGCAGCAGGAGGGGAGCCCCTCTGTGCCAGCCCCCTGCCCTGGAAAGGCCAAGCCCAGCACGTCAGAGCTCTGGAAGACCCCAGTTCATCTTCTTTCCTAAACACGGTATTGCTCTGGTTGCTGCAAATTTAGCAAATCCTCTCATCCATCATCTTAATCTTGGATACTAGGATTCAGAACAGGGAGCGCAGACCCAGGAAGACTTTTCCCCACAGATCATGTTGTAATTAATGCTGGAAGACCTGTGAGCACCTTACACAGTGGCAGAGCCTCTCGGTGTTAATTACAGGAACTCGAAAATGTTGCTGTGCCTTTAAAGGAGAGGGAGGGTGCGTGTGTACGTGTGCACACGTGCTTAAGTATATAATATATAATATTTGTGGTAAGAGTCAGGTATGGAAGCTATACATTCCTCTGATAAATGGGTGGCTTAATCGAAAAGCCGGTGCTAGATAGATTTTACACAATATGACACCAGTTTAAGGAAGCAATATCAACCATTGTTTAATGTAATAAAAAGCCAGAGGTGTAAGAAATGATGGTAATTCTATTGTAACTGAACTTGAAGATCCCTGTCAAATATGAGTGTGAATGTGGCAGTTATTTTAGGTATGTTTGTAATCTTTGCAGGCGTTTTGTCAAGGAGGCACTGTGATATTAGTAAGAGTGCACAAAGGCTCGGCAATGGTGTCATGCACAATTAATGTCCCCAGGTAGCAACTCCATTAGTCTTATGAAGTGAGCTCACAAATGGGAATACTAATGGGGACGCGCCTTGGGGCATTTGCTGAGCTTACTGCTAGTTTATTTCATACCCTTTATGCTCAACACAAAATTTACCTAGCCGGGCTTTCAAACGGCTCTCATTACACAGGCAGCATCCTTTAACTTCAGCGCTTCCCTTTTAACATGCAAGATTTGCAATTCTAATCATATCAAAACCTGACTACTCTTGCTAAAAGGGAAAAAAAGGGATAAATAAATGGAAAAAATAATCTTACAATAAAGACTGTCTGGGGTCTTAATCTTCTCTGACAGCTTTTTTCACACGTACACGCTGGTAGCACATGTGTTCCCGTTGGTGGCTGGAGGGACTCAGAGCCACAGGCAGTGCTGCTGAAGGGATCTGGGATGCGGGACGGGGTCCCCACATCTGGATTTGCATCCCTGGGCTTCTGCATCGCCAAGCTCTGCGTTGCAGAAGCCGTGAGTGCGAACGGCAGCTTCTGGGCTGGGGCTGCCTGGGAAGATGCTGCAGGTCAGCACAGAGGGCGGCCACAGAGGACATGGGTGCTGCTGGCGCAGCCCTGCCTGGGGCAAGGTCATCGCCACCCTGAGACATGTGGCACACGTGAGGAGTCCTTGCTGTTACCTCAGTGAGTGCTATGATTTCTGTCTGCCAGTTCCCTTCCTGAGAGCTGGAGAAGAGCAAAGCCCGAGCAGTTAAAATGCTTCGCTTCCGACCAGCAGAAACTGAACAACTCGTTTGTTTTAAAGAAGGTAAATCTTCTCCGCAAAGAAGCTTTCCTGAAAATAATCTGGAGGGACACCAGAAAGGCAAGAGCAGCACCTTGGCCCTCTCCCATTTCCTTCCCAACTCCTTCTCCTTGGTCTGGTCCAAGCCAGGGAGCACCCAGGCTGTCCCTGTACCTCTGCACACAGCTGTTCCCATGGCCTGGGTGACACTGACCCCCCAGGGGGGGGTCTGTGCGCTCGCCTGTTCACGGAGGCGAAGTCACATGCAGGAGGATGAACTGATGTCCTCGTTCCAGCGGAGAAATTGAAATAGTGAGAAATAACAGTAAAAAAATCCAGAGAATTTGGGTTTAAGCCATGCTCTGCCACACTGATGGATGCTCCTTCCTCAGCATCCCAATGCCCACAGGGCAGGAAAGCATCCTGCTCCCCAGCCAGGGGCTTGGCAGCCTC
>NW_010416226.1:6691-8093 GCF_000710305.1 Buceros rhinoceros silvestris | reverse complement strand
GCCCCCCCAGCCAGGGGCTTGCCAGCCTCCCCTGCCTGCAGCAGCCTCCGGGAAGGGGCAAAAAACTGCCATGTTGCCAAGGTCACCACCTGAGTGTCACAAGCCTGGCAGAGCAGCAGACCCCGCCAGGGTCGGGGTATCGAGCAAATTGCAACAGCTCAAAACTCTGTGGACCCACACAGTCACAATTGGGGAAGCTGGGCTCTGCAGCCACCTCCTGCTCGCCTGGGAAAAAGAGTCCCAGTTTTCCCAGTACCGAATTCCCCCCGGTCAATGACCCGAGTGGAGCCGGCCGCAGTGGTGCCCCGCAGCTGCGCAGCCTCTGCAGAACATCCACAGCCGGGACGGTGCCGCCCGCAGCTGGGCTGGAGGAGCAGCGCCCAGCGCTGGTTCTCCCAGCACCAAAATGCCAGATGAGCCTCGGACAGATTTATTTCCAAATCCGGACTCAATCACAGTATCGGATTTGTAATCACAGGCTCCAATTTTAGTGGAATAAATATACTAACAAAACTAATAGTTTGTTAGCTGCAAGGTAGGGACAATCAAAATGTCTGGAGTGAAATACATGGCTCCTCAGGAGAAACCCCTACATGATAAAGACATTCCGAGTTTTATTTTTTAAATAAATATATAGTGCGGTGTCAAGCTGTTTCCAGCACATGCCGCTCGCTCGCACTGCATGTGTGTGTGCACCCAGTGGGGAGGGTTTGGGAAGTTCACCGGCGTGTAACTGTCTCCAGCCACCGCGCGAGCTGCACCGGGAGAGGACATAAACCAAAATGACTCCTCGGGAACCCAGAGGAGAAGCAGGAACTGTTTGGTGGAGAATTATAGCTATGGGTGAAATTAGATGTACTCAGAGCCCCAAGGCTGAGAGAAATAAAAAGCATTTTAAATGACCAAAAGGACTCCTCGGGAACCCAGAGGAGAAGCAGGAACTGTTTGGTGGAGAATTATAGCTATGGGTGAAATTAGATGTACTCAGAGCCCCAAGGCTGAGAGAAATAAAAAGCATTTTAAATGGAGTGTAGAATTCATATTCCTCAGTCACTTCCAATAAATAAATCCTTGACAATTTTTTCTGTAAACAGTGGTTACACTTTGCTCCATTGTCTCCGTATTGCATATTCCAGTCGGGAATGTGGGCTTTCCACCCCAGCCAGGAGCTGCTCGCCCTCCACCGCCCAGGGCAGTGTGGGGAGGGCTGGTGGGCTCTGCACAGAGCTCATGGGCCAGCTGTCACAGGGGCTTGGGGGATCGGGGTGTGCCATCGGGCACCCAGTCCCACCACAACCTGCAGGTTCCAAGTGCTTCCTAAAAACTCTGACTCCCCTCGACCTCGCCTTTCCCTCCCCAACCCTGACGTTGTTGGACCCACCTGGGGCTCCTTCATGCCTTG
>NW_010416226.1:6330-6557 GCF_000710305.1 Buceros rhinoceros silvestris | reverse complement strand
CTGGGGCTCCTTCATGCCTTGGAGCACCGCCGTGGCAGCAGTGCCAGCAGCTGCAATGGGGCACCCCTGGCAGGGGCAGGGGGGTGCCCACCCCTGGCACTGCACCACGCAGCATTGCTGGCTGCTGCTGCCACCCTGGGGTGGGGGGCTCGGCCTGTCCTCCCCAGGCAGGGAGCGTCAGTGGGGCTGAGCCTCTGATCACCTATGATCCCACTGTTTCTGAATTG
>NW_010416226.1:5726-6196 GCF_000710305.1 Buceros rhinoceros silvestris | reverse complement strand
CGGCTGGGACCCTTGGGTGCTCCCTGGGTCCCCTCCAGCCACCAGATCTGGGGAATCCTATGGAGCTTCCCCATGGAGGGAGCACCACAAAGCCCCCCCGGCTGGTTACAAGGCAACACATGCTATGAGGTCTCTCTCTTTCCGGCTGTTCGAATTTCCATTTCATGAACAAATGAAGCATTTTATACTTTATGACATCCCCACAATGGCAGTCATCCCATTCCACCTGTCTGGGACAAGAGATGATGGAGGGAGAACTATGGAGCTTCCCCATGGAGGGAGCACCACAAAGCCCCCCCGGCTGGTTACAAGGCAACACATGCTATGAGGTCTCTCTCTTTCCGGCTGTTCGAATTTCCATTTCATGAACAAATGAAGCATTTTATACTTTATGACATCCCCACAATGGCAGTCATCCCATTCCACCTGTCTGGGACAAGAGATGATGGAGGGAGAACGAGGGCAGCGGG
>NW_010416226.1:0-5637 GCF_000710305.1 Buceros rhinoceros silvestris | reverse complement strand
CCATGCCCCCTGTCTGGGACAAGAGATGATGGAGGGAGAACGAGAGCAGCGGGCTATTGGCAGCCGGTGCTAAGCGTGCAGGAGGACACTTCCACATTCACTCAACTTGCATCCTGTATTAAGAAGAATAATAACTCTTAGGGCAGTAATAGCGGGTCTTCTCCTCCACTGGGCTGTCGAAACGGGAGACAAACTGGGTGCACTGGTACACAAGATGGGGAGTACCCAGATGTGGCGTTCGCTGCCACTGAGCCCCCCATGCCTGGCACATCGGTGCAGTTTGGAGATGCAGCCCCTTGCTCCTTGGGCAAGAACTGCGGCTGTAGTGTCCATACAAGGAGCTGTGACACGCGGGTGGCACAGAGAGCTGCTGTTGCCCTGGGAGTCTGTCTACCTGAGCTCCTGCAAGGATGTGGCCCCCAGCCCAGCCCTCGGCAGCTTGGGTGGCCCCAGATGAAAAGCTCCCCGAGCCTCTCCAGAGGGCACTTCAGTGGAGAGTGAGAAGCTGTAGCACAGGGTCACTCGCAGAAACGCTGCGTCCTTGGGTCAATTGCAGGGAATTATGTCTTCAGACCCCGTTATCCGTTGGCCAACAAGCCCCTGGAGAGCCGTTGTGCGAGCAGCCAGTCGGGGAGCTCCAGGCTGGGGGGGTTCCTGTTTGCTGCCACCGACGTTCACTGCCTTGTGGAGGAGGCTGCAGCACCACAGCGCCAATAAAACCTGCAGCCGCTGGAAAAATGCATGAAATGCTTTTCTGCTGAAGGAGGCAGATTCGCCAGCTGGGAAGCGCTTTGCAAGAGGTGGCAAATGCAGCCACGCTGGTGATTTAAAGCTGCAACACATCACTCCAGTTTTCGTTTGTGTTTGGAGCAGTTAGGCAGTGTTTTACCCGACTGAGGATAATTGATCTGAACAGCTCAGCAGTTGTCAACACTGCTCGGAATTTCATTTTGCAGAGATTTTGACTTTGAACTGTTTGACAGCCTTCACCTTCTTTTTGAGGGTTTGCCCTGAACCTTGTGGGGGAAAGTCTCCTGTCCCTGGGGGACCGCCAGGGTGGGATTCCAAAGGTCAGGTATCTCTGATGGTCTCGGTGTTGTGATAATGAGACCAAGGAGCTGCAACCGGGTTTGTTGTATCAGAAACTGCACAAAGGCACCAAACACAGGATCCTTTCCCCAAAACGGCCTGTAGCCTGCTGAGGAGAGAGGGGTTTGTGCATTTAATGTTATGGGGTCATTTTGCTGCCCTCCAGAGGGTAACAGATTCCACAGCTGATTACATCGTATGTATGTATGTACGTATGTATGTATGTATTACATCTGTGAACTGATAGCACAGCACCACGGCACAGCTCCAGCCGTGGGAATCTGAAGAGCATACAAGCAGTTCTAAAGGGATCTTGGAGAAACAGCAGAACACAAAACCAGGAGCTGATTCTGGTAAGCTTTCCTTCCTTTTCAGAAGAGATTTTAAAATTCTCTAGTAATTCTAAAAGAAAACTAAACCTTCTGCAATATGCTTATTTGACCACAATTAGCAAAAGAACTTGAGATGTGGATTCATGGATTCAGCCCCATGCTCAGTCATTTATTTTGGGGTAATTAAAAGTGTAAGATTTTCCTCTTTATTATGTTCTGTTTGCCAAGTTCATTATTTGCTCACCCATAAATCATCCTCACTAGCCAAAGGTAACTTCCCTCTCTGTTGTGAGGCTCCCGTTAGTACATGTCGCAAACCCCACGTCCACGGAGCTGCTCCCTCTGCCACGCTGGTGCTGTAGGACCTGCAGGACCCCAAGACTTTGTGAATTCTGCAGGAATTAGAGAAAGAACATGCAAGCACTGCTTTCCCCCCCACTTTGGCCTGTGTCTGCCCAGCCTCTCTGAAGTTAGCTTGGTCTCTGTTAACTCTTCATCACGCCTGCCCAAGTATCCAGGAACTGCCTGGTCTGGCAGCCTGTTCTCCGCCAGCTCCGCTGCCCGATTCGCTGCGCTGCTGGAGTGGGTGTGATGGAGAGGGCTGCGATGCTCAGACCAGGAGAGGCTCATTTCTGAGCAGGGCTGAGCAGTGGAGTGGGTGAGTTCCCTGGAGAGGGGTGTGGGGATGATGAGCAGGCTCACCTCCGCCTTGTCATGACTTCCAACAAAACTTCTTGGGAGCAAAACCCAAGGGAAGAAAAGCACCAGAAGAAACCTGTGATTTCAGCAGCAGCAATTTAGGCACAGGTTAGCCAAAGCCTGTGATTTAGGCAAGCAGCAGGCTTGCCTGAATATTTCTCTGCAAGTGATTCCCAGAAGGATCGGCAGAGCTTTAAATCTTCCAGAAGGGCTGGACAGCTGTCAGTCTGCAGAAATCCTCTCTCCTCCTTTCAGTTCCTTTTCCCACAAAGCTGTTTGCCATCACTTGGGATTCCAGAAGCAGGAGAGACATGAAGAGCTTTTGCCTGCTGCAACGAATCCACATTTGGGAAGTCCTGAGGGGCTCTGCAGAAGGAGTAGTGAGGAATATCTAGTTTGCCCCTGTAGCATCATTCCTTGTCACAGAAGCTTTCCTTTAGGCTGACGTGGTGCCAACAAATTTACCAAACTTTTTGTAACTAGCAAGTTATTGAGTGTCACTTTAGTACAGTGCATGTGGAAAAGGCATGGAAGGTGCCAAGAATGCTGCATAGTCTTTAACTATTACATTAAGCATCTGCTGCTGCCATTTATGGATCAGATAGCATTTTACTCTTGAGATATTTGATTTTATTACCTTCTAGGGAGAGAGCCAAACAAGTGTTCTTATTGATTTGCACATTAAATATATTAGTAATAAAACAACATCTCTGTACACCAATTGTAAAATCAATATTAATTGGTACCAAAATATCACAAGTAGTTGAATTACAATTAAAGAAGGTAGCTTCAAAGTCTCCCTACCAATCCAGAGGTGATGCACACCAAGCGAGAGAGGAGCGCCCAACGCGAGCACAACAACAACGGTCAGAGCAATTAACAGCTGTTCCAAGTCGAATATGAAGAGATGCTCAGATTCATTTGAGGAGAGTAAGGGTCATTGAGATTCAGTTCATGGACAGCAGTTCACGTTGTCTGCATGGGCACGTGTTCAGCTGATTAAATCATGTGAGAACAGATCCAGACCTCACTTAAGTCTTTGTCTACAGGACAGCTCTTGGGTCTGCAGAGTCCGTTTGGGCAAGAGCTGTGGAGTTGTGGCTCTGATCCACTGCTGACGGGGTCCTAAAGGCAAAACGGAGAGATTAAATCATGTGAGAACAGATCCAGACCTCACTTAAGTCTTTGTCTACAGGACAGCTCTTGGGTCTGCAGAGTCCGTTTGGGCAAGAGCTGTGGAGTTGTGGCTCTGATCCACTGCTGACAGGGTCCTAAAGCCAAAACGGAGACTACAAAGCGTGAGCAGTGGGAGCAAAGAGTGGGTCCGAGAGAGCAGAGCCTGAGCAACATCCTCTGCACCTGCGAGTGAAGCTCTCCTACCTGGGTGAATCGAGTCCGGGCATCTCCCAGGGCAGCAGCACATGGAGCAGGTGCCCGTGAGTGCCCAGCTGCGGCGTGCATGAAAGGTTTCGGGCTCTAGCTGGGCTGCAAGTGCAGAAGATGGGCAGTGTCCTGCCCTTGGGAGAGGGCAAAGGAACACCTCCTTTGAGTGTCAGAGCCATTTTGTAATGATAATGCAGTGATCAACATTCCTCTGCTGTGCAACAAAGATACCGGATGCCCGCTATTCACACGCAGCTAAGAATAAGGCTCACAGCAGCAGCTATTGCTTGGTTCTTCATGGAGACACCGCTCATAGTCGGGGGGTCTTTGTCTCCTCGGGATTTACATGCACATTGTGGTACAAAAGGTACTTGTAATTCAAGAAAAAAGTTTGGAAGCCTGAACTGGTCCTGCTAGTTCTTATTAAAGCCCAATCACTCTCCCCCTTGCAACATCTGACACTAGCCGTGCTGCCCACATAGCTCACCTTCTTCCCGGGGTTTGTTTGCTTTTCGTTATGAATGCCAGTTCTCAGGAATAAAGAATATGGAAACAAAGAGCTATGTCTGCCTACCTCTCTCCAAAGCGGTGATGTCTGCGCACTTTCTTTTCCAGATGCTCACGCTCTGGCCCACGCTGCATATGAAGCTGCTGTGTGCGCTAGCAGGGAGCCGCGCTGCAGGACCTGCACGGGCCCAGGTCCTCAGCTGCGCTGGAGTTCCCCCGGCTGTCACCAGCTGGGGATGGAGTCAGTGCTTTCTGCGGGAGCAGGAAAGCCCTGTCTAAACAGACCCATAAGGCATGGCTGGGTCTCACCAGTGGGCACTCGGTCTTGTCAGGCTGGATGTAGTTCATGCATGAACACCACCCAAGTACCCATGACAGCACCCAAGTACCACCCAACCTGCTCCCACCTGAGTAAGCTCCTGCTGTGCCTCCCATGATTTAGGTACCCTCACAGGAGAGGTACAAGGCATCTCCCTTTTGGCTATCACTCCCCATTTAGGAGACTCCTGAGACAGCCACGGGTCCATCCCCGCAGGGTGGGTCATGGCTCCCCTCCCCACTGCTGCCCATGATGCCCGTCTGGGACAGATCTACCCCAAACACCCAAGGCAAACTGGTCACCTGAGCCTCCGCCCTGGCACCGGGGATTTGCGCTGCTCTCCTTGAGAGAGAGAGAGAGGAGTACCGTGCCAGGTGTGGGCTAGGTATTTCTGAGTATTAATTCTCTGAACAAACTGTCAGCAAACAAGTCCGAGTCCGAAAACTCTTCTCAGAAATATGGTGAAGAATTATAAATAATTAATGACATTGAAAAATGTTCATGAAAAATTCTTCAAAAATACATTATTTATTACAATTATTCATCAAGTTCTGTTTGACGTAGATTTTCCTTTATTTTTTCTTAGTAGTTACTCTATTGTGAAAGTTTAAAATGTTTAATTTAGTGGCATTATATTTTATTAACTTTTTTTGCTTCAGGGCCTGCAGAAATTTTGCATTAATGATTTGTACCTTGATAAATAATTACAACAGACCACTGTGGTTTGAACATATTCCAGAAAATGGGTGTTCTCAAAGGCACCGTGGAAGCAGTCCTTCCTGGTTTGAAAAGGGGACCTTTTTAGAGAAGGAGCATCCTTCCTGTTCGCCTCCTGTCTGTGGGAGACAGGTTTGCAGGGAACGGGGGTGGGTCGTCCCGCTCAGGCCGTCCCAGCTCACAGTGGGAATGTCCTCCAGGAGCAGCACGGCTCGCGGCCGGGCTCGGAGCCTGCGAGGGTTTGCTTTTCACCTGCCAGTAATACTTCAGGCCTCCGTTACCTACTTAATACCATGATATAATAGAGCGAGGGAAGACAGGTGAGAGGTCCTTTTAATGTCCTTCAAGGACCAATGGGAGGATTTGGCTGCTTCCTTGTTGTAAATAATGCAGAAAATGAGTAGTTTTTAAAGACTGTCCAGTGGGATTAGGAAGACTTGTTTTAATTATATGAAAACAGCATGGGTGCTTAGGCAGATGTTTGAGCTAATTGTTTTGAAAGCAGACCCTCTTGGCTATGAGAGAATCATTTATTTTGACTGATTTTTTGCAATTCCCTCCATAATGCAGGTGAGGTCATTTTGATTTCGA
>NW_010416225.1:6462-7749 GCF_000710305.1 Buceros rhinoceros silvestris | reverse complement strand
CTTTTAACCGTGGTTAAGGCCCATAGTCTGTTGAATTTTCTTTTTTGTGTCTACCTGCGCCTTGCAGACTCTGACTCTGCTGACTCCCCGAGCACCTCCTCCGCCCTCACCTCCCTGCAGTGGGTTGCAGAGATACTCCCCTCTAGCATCAAGATTCAAGGAAGGACCTTCACCCAGCAGTTGGAGCACCTGCTGACCCCCCCCGAGCGCTACACCATCTGCAGAGCGCTGGAAGGCTTCTTCCAACATCGGTAACTCGCTAGCAGCTCCGTTCCGCTGACGCTGGTACCTGGCCTGGTCGCGATGCCCGTGGCAGAGGCGGTCCCCAGCAACAGGCTGTCAGCACCGAGCTCTGCGGTGAGCCTGCGCTCCCATGTCCCCAGTGGGTATTTCCCTCTGCGTGTCCGCAGGGCACAAACCCACCTCTCGCCGGGGGTCCTGCCCGAGGACAGGGTGGAGGTTAATTTGGTCACCCCTTAATCCCTCCTGCATGCCCTTGACCCCTGCGGTGTGGGCTCTCTTGCTGTCTGGCTGGCCCTGACGGCCACAGATCCTGTCCCACCTCTTTCAGTAAATCTCCCCATGTTTCATCCTTCTCTGCTCACTCTTCCCAGCGTCTTGACAGCACAGAACTGGCTGTGGTTGGCAGAGCCCTTGTCCTGCAGTGCAGCACATCCTCCCCACCCTGCTGCGAGGGTTGAAACCGATCCCCTGGCAGACTGAGACCTTGTTTTCAGCCCTTGATCCTTCACCGCTCCATGGTGAATCAGCCATCCCTGCGGGCACTGGGAGATGCTCGCTGCCTCTTCCCACAGCTGCTGGGCTGCCCGGCTGCTCCTGGGAGCCCAGGTGCCACATGGGCTGCGGATGCACCGGCCAGGGCTGAAGACCAAAGGCTCAGGGGATCTGAATCCTCAGTCTGACGAGGAAATGCAGTGAAGCCCTCAGTATTCAGGTGACTGCTGTAAGGGAGGACAGACTCTACCACACACAAAGCTGTGGCACTGCCCCTGTGCACCGCAGCTTGAGCCAATGGCTGCAGCACCCTGCAGCATCCATCCCCCTGCCCGCAGGGAGGCCGGGCGCCTCTGGACTGTGGGTGCTGGGGAGGGCACTGCCCAACTCCTCTGGCACAGCCAAGTGAACCCTCTCGAGGCCCAGCGACTGCTTACACTGTCCCTGTAAAGCAGAAACCATCGCTCTGGGCTCTCTGAGCCTGCAAAGCTTCTTCAGGATTCCCCAGCGGGGTGTTTCAGCCCAAGGAGCTGCAGCTGTGGAGCAGCTCCA
>NW_010416225.1:5255-6369 GCF_000710305.1 Buceros rhinoceros silvestris | reverse complement strand
GATTCCCCAGGGGTGTGTTTCAGCCCAAGAAGCTGCAGCTGTGGAGCAGCTCCAGTCCCTGGGGTCTGCAACTGGGATTCATAGACCTGATCCTAGCGGGGAATTTGCTCAGTGGCAGAGGGATAGGAACCCCAGCACACGAACCAAATCTGCGGGTTCCCCTCCTGGAGCAGGGCAGCACGCATGGCTTGCTCTTCCAGCAGCGTTTTACCGGGGGCTGTCTTTGCTGCCCACCCCAGAGCTGCTGGCTGCGGGGAGTGAGGCACAGCACGGGCACCAGCAGGCCCACCCTCTCCTCCAGTCATCTCGTTTTGCCTGTCCCTGTCCCAATCCAGAGGCTGCTGCTCCATTTATCAGGAATTCATCACGACCCGATTGCAGGCGAGTCACAAGGGAGCAGCTGTGGCCTCTAACTGCGCCACCAAGGAGGAAAGGAACGTCCCCACACACTGCGCTGATGTTGCTTGGCACCACAGCATGCAAATACCAGCACCTCCCAGGAGGAGATGGAGTCAGGACACCCCTGTCCTGGGTTTGGCCGGCTGGCCCTGGCCACTGCCCGGGAGGAGCAAAGACTTTGCGGGGCAGAGCAGCTGCCTGCCTCCGCAGCTCCTCCACGACCCTCTGATGTTTCCAAATGGACAAGTGTCCAGCGCCACGGAAAAGGCGAATCAGCCAAAAACTAGGGAGAAGCTTAAGAGGTGGCTTCTGGCAGGCCCTAGAGACCTCCTGCAGCTTGCTGTCCCTGCTGGGCTCTGAGGACCCTCAGACACATCACAGATGAAGTCCTTGCATCATCTGAGCTTCATCACCCCTTGGCTCTCCCCTTGTGCCCCATCCCCACTGCTTGGGGGGGAACAGCGATGGTCCACTTGATTTACATCAAGATTTGTTCCTCTGGCTCTTGAGGAGTTCTTACCGTTACTTCTGCAACACAGAGAGCTTTCACCCAGCACCTCTGCCTCAGTTTCTAAGTAGAGAAGCAGCCTGGCTTTAGCTCCCTCCTCCCCAGGCTGCCTTCTCCTCCTCCCTGGGGCAGGCACTCAGCTGTGCTGTTCTCAGCAGCCCTTTCTCCATCTCCACACACCGCGGAGCCGGCGTGAGGCCGAGACTG
>NW_010416225.1:4746-5152 GCF_000710305.1 Buceros rhinoceros silvestris | reverse complement strand
TTGAGCTCTAGCCGGGCGCCCGCCGAGGCTGCCAGCCCAGCCACCTGCTGATTCGTTTCTCCCTGAGCCTGCTTACCTGCTGCTGGTGCACTCCAGCTCTTTCCAGGATTTTCCCTGCATCCTGGTGCTCCCCCACCCCTCCCGCTCCCCACTCTCCCTGGCTGACTCAGGAACCAGGTTTTATACCTGGCTGTCAGGTGCTGCTGGTCCCTGGGGGTTTGCTCTCCCAGGTACCGCCAGGTGCCCAACTCCATCCCGAAGGGCTCCGTCCCCTGCTCACAGCCCGGCACCTCTGCCGTGAACTGACCCCTTCGTGCAAAGACCCAGAGGCAAACCCGGCAGCCGAGCCGCGGGTGGAGGCAGGCTGGGGCGCGGCAGAGCCCCGGGGACCCGGGCGGGGGGGCTG
>NW_010416225.1:3910-4688 GCF_000710305.1 Buceros rhinoceros silvestris | reverse complement strand
CGCGCTCGCCGCGGGTGGAGGCAGGCTGGGCAGCGCCAGAGCCCAGGGACGCGGGGCGGTGGGCTGTGCCGTGGGAACGCGCTCACTGCCCAGCCCTCTCTCTCCCGTTTTGCAGGACTATTGACACTCTCATTGTGGATGTGTTCCCGGTGCTGGACACACCGGCCAAGCAAGTCCTTTGGCAGTTTATCTACCAGCTGCTGACCTACGAGGAGCAGGAGCACTGCCAGCAAAAGATTGCCAGGTTTCTTGGTTACAAGTCCTTGGCAGGTGAGAGGAAAGCCCCTGCACACCGGCACGGACACGCCGTGTCCCACCGGGACCCTGGGGACCTCAGTCCGTGGCGCTGGGAGCGGGCGCGGGAGCAGGCAGCTCTGCTGCGGCTCTGCCCTGCCTGGCTCTTGCCCATGCCGATGCCGGGCAGGGCAGGGGCGGTTCCAGCTCCTGGTACCGACGAGGCTGATCTGTAAAGGTCAGGCGGGAGGTTCCCTTCTCTGCGCCGTGTAGTTTGAGAAGGGAATTCTGCACTGAGAGGTGAGATGGCACCTGAGGTTGTCTCTAGGAGCGGAGGTGTTTGGAAGCTGCTGCAGTCGTTGGAGTTCAAGAAGTCCTGAAAGAAACTGGGGGGTGTGGGGCAGCGTTTGGATCAGAGGCAGAGTAAAGGGTGGTGGCGGTGTCCCTCGGGATGCCTGCAGCACGATGAGCGCAAGTCTCTGTGGTTAGAGGAGGGGGTGACCGCAGCTCCTCCGGCAGCGCTGCTCCCTGGAGAGGCTTTGGA
>NW_010416225.1:1084-3804 GCF_000710305.1 Buceros rhinoceros silvestris | reverse complement strand
GGCTTGGAGGGCAGCCGGCAGTTCTCCTGCCTGATAGTTCACGAGAGCTGTGGCATCACAAAGCCCTGCCGTGGTTTGCTGAGGATTATGGAGTCTGAGGTCAGACAGCAGAAAAGTGACAGCAAATTTGGAGTGAAACATCTTAGTCTTTGGATTTGGGCTTCTAGTTGCTTCCAAATTCTTCTGCTCTGAGCTGTTTACCCTGTCTGTTTATTCTAGATTCCACGTAGGTACAAAGAGGTGCTGCTCAAAGCGAGACTTTTGGAGGCACACAGTTATTTTAGCACAGCCCTTCCCCTCGCAGGGAAAAAGAGCTCTAAGTCCTGGCGCAAACACCCCGTACCGTGCGCGGAACCCATACGTCGGGTATTTGCTGCCCTACTCCGCACCCTGTCACCGCTGCTTGTGTGTGTGCAGAATCACGGCCCAGCCGACCTATCCTCTTGTATGTTCCCGAGAACTCAGACCCTAAAATCAGTTAATAAACCTCAGGAGATCTCAGAGGGACATCTGCAGTTTGCAGCTGTATTGCAGGTGTCTCCCGGCACTGGTAGAGGAGGAAAGCACCGACGGGAGTAAACCTCCCGGCCTGGGCTGTTCCGGACTGTTGTCCCCAGTTTGCAGGCTGGTCCCCAGCTCCTTTCAGCTTCTCAGGTGAAAGGGGCAATCTCTGACTGTGAGAAGTTCTGGGTGTTCTGGTGCATGACATGTGTGTCCTTCACCTGGGCTTCTTCCAAACTCGGTGGTGCTCTCTGATGTTCATGTGTGTCGGGCTGTCCGAGCACTGTGTGTCGGATTCCACGGAGACTGGCGCTCCGGTGTCCTCATCCTGGTCTAAGTCTGAGCCTCTCTGAGCTGTCCCACTGAACTGATGGACCAATCCATCAGTCAACGTGGTTCTTCCAGGCAGCATCTCATAACCATCAAGGGCAGGAAGGAGTTAACCAGGTCCTGCTGGACCAGCCTAGCTCTGGGCTGGAGTTTCATGTGCACCATAAGCTGGTGGATGCCGTTCCTGCTGGAAAAAGCAGCTGCATGTCCCGTCTTTGCGCATCCGCCTCCCTGCCCTGTGCTGGTGGAAGTGTTTGTAACCTGCTCTGCAACCCGGGGCCAGCGTGGGGATGGGGCAAACGGTGCTAGGGGTCTGGGCAGCCACGGCATCAGCAGGGCTGTGCATGGGGCCACGAATGAGTGCGGGGCTCAGAGAGCAGCCACGAGTCTGATGGGCCCAGGGGAGCCCCGTGTCGTGGCAGAGCTGTGGGGTCCGGCACGCTCCGGCCGTGCCTTATGAAGGGTGTTTTCCGCTGCAGCTGAGCCAGAAGCAGAGGAACGCTACCGCAGCTCTGTCCGAGGCGCCTCCTTGTGCCGGGGAAGCCTTCGAACCCCCCTCCCTGAGGAAGGGGGGGCAGCAGGTGGGTGGTTGGGTGCTGCACAGGGGTTCCCGCTGCGGGGAGGAGGGTGCTGGGTGCTGGTGGATGCGCCTGTAGTGCACCTCTGCTCTGCCCCAAGCCAAAATCCCGACCTACGACCAGCCAGGCTCTGCCGCACTCCGGCTGCACGCCTTCCTCCTCGCACCTCCCCGGCAGCGCGGTGCTCCTCAGCTGTCGGCGAAAGCTGCTGCCAGAGCAGTCGACTTTGAGACGTTTTCCCCAGGGAAGATCCTCTAACCCGCCTCCGGGGAGCATTTGCGGTCACGATCCCAGCACAGAGAGGGGCCGGCAGCTGCGCACGCCGGAGGGAAGCAGATGTTCACCAGCTGTGGGGGAGCAGCCTTGTCCTCTGCTGCCCTGCAGACGCAGCCGTGCTGACCTTACCCAAGGCTGAGCAGGCTCTGGGGTGCATCCTGCCCTGGGAACCTGCGCATGGGTCCGGTTTGATGCTGGTGTGAGCGGAGCTGCTCCGCGGGGCTTGCTGAGGCTCTGCCCGCCTGCCCCAGGACTCAGCCTGGCCTGAGCACTGGCTGAAGAGAACACGAATCCGTTGGAGCTGCCCTCCAGCAGCTTGAGAAAGGCAGGGCCTGCAGGCTGCTGCCTCCCGGCAGCCCTTCGCACACTGGGGAGATAAATCAGGGGTCTGGACACATCTGTGGGGGCTGCAGCCATTAACCTCTGAACAGAAGCTCTCCATGGATGTAACTGGAAAAACAGAGTTTCGTGTGGCGCTGCTCAGACCAACCGAGCGATCTGCCTTGTGCCTTTGTGGGGTCCTGACCTCCCACCCACCCTCCTCAGGTGCCTTCTGCTGCCGCCCGGGGACGGGGGCAGTGAGACAGTCCCTGTTTCCCAGGCAGCCACGCGTGGGGCCATCGGCTGCCCTGGGTTGGCCCCTTGAGACCCCCAGACCCAGGAGCTTGCGGTGCTTCACTGTGTGCCTGGGCAGGGAGGACGGCTCCAGGTCCCAGCAGGAGATGGGGGGACCTTGATGGGTCAGGACTGTGGGGAGCCCTGGGGGACACAGGCAGGGGGTGCTCCTGACTGGTGTGTTCTCTTCGTTCCCCAGCAGGTCAGAGCGACACCGTGGAGGTCCCAGTTCGCCTGATCCCTGGAGAGAGACAGGCTGGAGATGGCACTTCCCTCCCGGAGACACCCAACCCCAAAATGGTGCGACCTCGTGGGGCTGGTGGGGACACGCCTCTGGGCAGGGCTTTGCCGATGTGTGCGGCACCGTTGCGTTCACAGGGAGGGTCGACAGCTCAAGTCCCTCCACGGTAGCACAGGAAA
>NW_010416225.1:579-983 GCF_000710305.1 Buceros rhinoceros silvestris | reverse complement strand
GGGGACCGGGAAGGATGTGTCTGCATGGGAATAGCTGCTGGTGGCTGATGCCAGCCCTGCCTCAGAGCTCCGCTCCGAGAGCACGTCCCTGGGCAGTCAGTCAGCTCGAATAAGGCTGGTGCCTGTCAGCATCTTCCCGCAGCCTTGTGAGCGAGAGGCTCTTGGCGAGCTTCGGAAAAGGAGAGTGGCCATGGGCTGGGGTCAAACAGTCCTTCAAAGAGCAGGAGATGGGGGCTGGTGGGTGCGTGGTGACTGTCCTGTCCCCAGGACACCGCAGGGCTCTGGGGGCTCCGGGGGCTCTGCAAGCCCTGTCTTGACTCGGCCTTCAGGAGCAGCTCTTCGCCCTGTGTTTCAGATGTCGGCTGTCTACGCGGAGCTGGAGAACCGCCTGATCGGCAGCTTTG
>NW_010416225.1:0-417 GCF_000710305.1 Buceros rhinoceros silvestris | reverse complement strand
CACAGAGCATCGCCTCCTGCCCCCGAGCTGGCACACGCTGCAGGTACCACCCGGCTTCCCACAGCGTGAGAGAGGCAGGTTCGGGGGTCGCAGGTGATGGTGGAGGTGGAGACATCTCCCTCAGTGTTGTTTTATAACGACACAGCGATGGTGCCATGCGTGAGCCCAGCGATGGCTCCTGCAAAGCTGCATCTGTGGAGCGTGTGGGATGGCAAACCCCGCGGGACCCCAGCGCAGGGCACTGCCGGGGGACCTCTCCTCCCCACCAGCTGCTCCGTTATCTCACATCACACCCAGCACAGTGCTGGGGCTCCTCACAGTGCGGTGAGGAGCTATGGGGAGCACCTGGTGCAGGACACCCCCCAGCGCTCTGTCCCACAGGGCCTCGCAAGCCAGGCACAATGATCTCATGGCCGA
>NW_010416224.1:2638-2897 GCF_000710305.1 Buceros rhinoceros silvestris | reverse complement strand
AGCTCCAAGCAGGCCTCCTCGGGGGGCTGAAAGCAGCGCCCCTGCGCTGCTTCCTTAGGAAGTAGCTAAAAATAGGAGCCGGAACCGTGGCTGCGCCTCTCCCCCCGCCATGGCTTTGTTCTGTGCTGTTCCCACGCACGCCCCGTCCCGCAGCGCTCCCCGCACTCTGCTCCCGCCCCTGGGACGGGGCTGGGCGGCAGCGCCGGGACCCAGGTAGAGCTTGTTCCCCTCGTGCAGAGGGGACAGGGGCGACAGGGCT
>NW_010416224.1:2259-2466 GCF_000710305.1 Buceros rhinoceros silvestris | reverse complement strand
GCTGCTCCTGGGGCGCGTCAGGGCCTGTCGAGGTTCACTCAGCCCTGGAAGCTTCCGGGGATGCAGGTGGCCTCTGTGGGCTGGAGCTGTGCAGATCCCTGCCTGCAGCCCTGACAGCAGCCTTCCTGCTCCAGCCGCCCTGGTGTAAATTGACCCAGGAGGGCCAGGCTCAGCGAGAAGAGATTTACCAGACTTACCAGGAGGGGG
>NW_010416224.1:1713-2042 GCF_000710305.1 Buceros rhinoceros silvestris | reverse complement strand
CCGGTGTCACCTCCAGCCCGTGCCGCGGCTCACCTCCGGCCAGGTCTGGCCCTGAGGAGTCAGACCTTCTGTCTGTTTTTTCTGGCTTTACACCCACGTCTCTCCTTGTCTCTACTTGTGGGTTATCGTTCTGTGCCCCCCAGGCCTGCGATTAACCAAACCCACGTGCTTGGCTCCAGACTGGCCTGTAAATTAGTGCTACCAGCTCCCCTCCCCTCCCTGCAGAGCAAGTCCCAGCCCGCCAGCACCACCAGCTCTCCCATCCCAGGAGATGCCCCATGCAGGCACCCTCGGCTTGCAGGAGAGGCGGGACGCGGCACTGGAGAAGA
>NW_010416224.1:1298-1551 GCF_000710305.1 Buceros rhinoceros silvestris | reverse complement strand
CCCACCGCTCGTCCCCACGGGCGCACCGTGGGACAGGGCAGCGCTGCCGGGGACTTTGCTCCCATCGACGGCACCGCAGCGGGCCGTGGTGCTCCGTTGCTGCAGCACAAACACACGCACACAGAGGGAGGAGCGATGATATCATGACCTGGCTTTGTGTGAGCTATTTAAGGGGTTTAATTATTATTATTATTATTTTTCTTTCCCGTTCCTTTGCTGCTGAACAATGCCCATCCAGGCAGGCCACCGGTTC
>NW_010416224.1:676-1013 GCF_000710305.1 Buceros rhinoceros silvestris | reverse complement strand
TGGGACGGTGCCGGCAGCCCGTGGGTGCTCTGCACACCTACCCCCAAGCCCTGTGTTTGGGGGAGCCCTGGGTGCTGCATTAGCTCCACCAGCCAGCATCAAGACCCCCTCAAACCTGCCTTGTCCCACCCAGCCCTGCAGGGCCGATAACCATGGGACGGTGCCGGCAGCCCGTGGGTGCTCTGCACACCTACCCCCAAGCCCTGTGTTTGGGGGAGCCCTGGGTGCTGCATTAGCTCCACCAGCCAGCATCAAGACCCCCTCAAACCTGCCTTGTCCCACCCAGCCCTGCAGGGCCGATAACCACCAGAAACACCCAGGCTGGGGTGCAGCCCCT
>NW_010416224.1:0-411 GCF_000710305.1 Buceros rhinoceros silvestris | reverse complement strand
GCGCAACCCTTCGCTTCCCTCCCCAACCCGGCCCGTCCCTACAGCGGTCAGTGGGGAATGGGAGGAGCTGTGCCGGCCCCAGCCTGGCACTGCTGAGTGTGTCCCGGTGCCACAGGGGAGGCTGGAAGGAGCCCTGTCCCCCAGGGCACACCCCGGGGTGGCATGGCACGGCTCTGGCTCCCCCGGCGTAGCAGATGACAGGGCTCATGCAGGGCGCAGAGGCTTTTTGGGGTGATGCTCGGTTTTTCCCCCCTGAGAGCAAGCATCATCTTTCCCAGGCCCTGTGCTGGTGTGGAAAGAGCCTGGAGCCATCAGCTGCTCCCCACGGCGCCACGCTCGGCCCCTTTATTTGCGGAGAAACCAGCCCGCGGGTTCCCTGGGGTGACGGCACACAGCGGCACCACGTGCTGA
>NW_010416223.1:50826-51096 GCF_000710305.1 Buceros rhinoceros silvestris | reverse complement strand
AGGCTAATTTTATCTGCTCTCAGTGCCTCTCCAAGCTGGACTCCACGTCCTCTGAGATTATCCAGCTGACTTGTCTTAGCAGTTTTACCCTGCTTTTACCTCTTCCCTTCCCGGCTGTCTCCCGGCTGCAGGAGGATGACACTGCCACTTCTCAAGACTTTCCAGGCAGCCGGGAGCGAAGCCCGGTGTTTGTTCTGCAGCAGCACCTTACCCTGCGGCTGCTGGGACGAGCAGAGGCTGGTGGGCTGGGGAGGTGGACCGGGGGGGGGG
>NW_010416223.1:50128-50719 GCF_000710305.1 Buceros rhinoceros silvestris | reverse complement strand
CTGTTGGCCTGGGCAGCTGCACCGGGCTGGGCACCGCTGCCAGCCACACACCCAGCTCTCCCGAGCCCCTGGATGTCCAGAAACAGAGTTAACATCAGCATCTAGGGCCTGGCCCCGTTGCCATGGAAATGGACAGACTTTCTGCTCACATTTTGGTGGGAGGAGGCGTTTCAGAAGTCACCAGTAGCTTCCAGAGTTAACACACACGAAGCCAAGTGAGGGCAGAAAGCAGCCGAGCTTCGCGGAGGCAAGGGGAGGACTGCTCCCATCCCACGCTCTCGCCGAGACTTCAGAGCCGGATGCGAGCAGAGGGAAAAGGCCACTGAT
Source organism: Buceros rhinoceros silvestris (assembly GCF_000710305.1). Taxonomy (NCBI): domain Eukaryota; kingdom Metazoa; phylum Chordata; class Aves; order Bucerotiformes; family Bucerotidae; genus Buceros; species Buceros rhinoceros. The sequence goes on along the minus strand of NW_010416223.1, from coordinate 50,392 downwards.
AACCAGCAGCATCAACATGCGGCACAGCGAGCTCCAGGGATTCACGAAATAACGTCTCGGTTTTGCAAAATTAAAGAGCAATTTGGCTGCATTAAGAGAGCATTATAGCTGCTCCTCTCCCACGTAGGCATCAGGCTAACGACATCCTGTCAAAAGCAATCCACCCAAAGCCCCCGGCCGGTGCTGAGGCTTCGCGCAGTGAATGTACCTGTCACAGCCCCGCAGCGGCTGGGGGGGGCGGGGCGCGACTGGCGCCGTCCCTCC
>NW_010416223.1:46376-49393 GCF_000710305.1 Buceros rhinoceros silvestris | reverse complement strand
TAGCGGCAGCGCTGAGGAAGGCGAGCCAGCCTGCAGGATCCCTCTCCTCCCAGATCCACCAGCTTTTGAGCTGTCTGACCTTATGTCACCCGACCCAAGGCAACGCAGGACAAATTTCATTCCGCCGCAGGGAAGCCCAAGCATTTTCCAGCTCTGTAGTGAACCAGGGAAAACAAACTGCAGAGCGAGAAATAACCACCAGCCAAAAAAGGGGGAGATGGAGGGAGAGGTGGACAGGCGGAGGGGCACGGTGCAAAATACAACCACTAAAATTACACCCCTGTGAAGGGGGGCACCTCTCAGGCCATTACGCAGCCAGAGGAGTCACTAGATGGCCCTGCTAGTCCTGTTCATCCGATCACAGCGATGGGTATTAAGAAAAGCTCGTTTCGCTACTCTGCAGGCTTTGGGGACTGTGAAACCTGCTCTGATTCTGCTTCTGGGAGGAAGGGCACCCGAGAAGAGCGTGGCCACTGGGTGCTACCCTGGCCAGGCATGTGGAAGGGGCTACCCAGGACATGCGGCACCTCCAGCCTCACCAGGCAAAGGAATGGTCCTTCCCGGTCCCACCGTGACCTGGTTGTCCCCCTCCCTCCCTGAGACCAGCTCCACTGGCCGCAGACACTGCAAGCCGCTGTCTCAGCAGGCTCATGTTGACAGTGATGGGTGTAAGAGCCAGGAAACCATATTAATGAACATCGTGTTGCTGGATAATCATGACATTAGCGTTATTGGATTAGAACATTTGCATAATTTGGGCATGAGCCGCTACCTGCACCGAGACATATGTTTACATGAATTTACATCCATTTGCATCCCAATGCAGCTCGTCTGACTGCAGGCTCAGCAGTTTTCTGGGTGACCAGTCATGGCCATTGGCAGCTCAACCCCAGGGACGACCTCCTGCTGTCAGCCACAATCCTGGGCCACTCAGATGCCAACAAAACAGCAACGCTTTTCCTCCTCAAGGTCTCGCTCACACAGGTTACACCTCAGCTGGGTCAGAAGCAACACAGCCTCAGCACCAGGGTCACCCAGGTGAAAACTGTCCCCTTCCCAGTCCCCACGGACTCTTGCCACCACTCGAGAGCCCAGCTCCTGGGTCCCACGATAAGGGGCCGTTAAGTCCATCCTACTCAGAGCCGTGAAAAGAGCGATAAAACACTCCCAGCAGGCTGCAAAGCTCAGAATCTAAGAGGCCAATAAAGAGAATCCAAAATGATCTCTTTTCTTTTTTTTTTTTTTAATCACATGATCCTTAATTCAATTACTTGATTTTACAGGAAGGGGGAGAGAGATTCAATTACCCGATTCCTAATTTCTTAACATAGAAATATGAAGTCTGAAACCGCGGAGAGACAAAAAATGCTTCGAGGCTGCATTGCAATAATTTGGTGGCAACTTCCATTTCACACGGCCGTAAGAGACACGCAGTTTGCCCTCCCAGCCTCCTGAGCAGAACCCGCGCCAGCACTGCAGCAGCGCAGCAGTACCTGTGCAGAGTCCTGCATCCCAGCCACAGGCAGGGCGAGAGGCGGGCAGCGGAGCGGCTGCCTCGCTCAGTGCCCCTAAGGGCTGCTCCATCAGCGAGTGACCGAGACCCTTCCTAAGGAGGAGCCGGGAGGGACCGGGAGGTGCGCGCTCACTCCCTGGGCATCTCCAGCCCCAGGAACTGTTGCTGCGCTCCTTCCCAACAGGCGTGGGAACAGGCAACAGGACCAGCCCGATGGTGTCCAAACCATTTCCATCAAGACTCAGAGCAACCACAAGCCTCGCTACCACCGACAGCTTTGCAAATTAGAGAGACTTCTCTCCAAGCGAGAGAGTCGGGTCTGTGAGACGCGAAGAGCTAACCACCAAAGTGCCCTTGGGATTAAACATGCCTGAACCAATCGATGGCAACAAGAGCAGCAAATCCACTGGGGAGCTCGGCGGGAACTTTACTGGGATGCAGCGAGCCGGAGCAGCTCCCTCCGCCCTCAGCTGGTGCAGGTAACGATGCTGCCATGTAAGTAAGAGCACTGCTTAGACAAGATCATCCGCTCTTTTCTGGGTCTGTTCACCCAGGCCGTCCCACCTCTGCTCAGCTTCTTGCCACTTCCTGCAGCTGAAGAAACTGGAAAGAAAAGAGCTGCATTAAGGAGCCACTTTCTTGAGGAATCTGACCCCAGGGGACCCCCACTCTCAGCCTCACCGTGCCCACAGAGCTTCGAAGCCTGGCATTTAGCATATCTCTGCTCTAACCACTCACATTAACAAATGGGGACATTTTAACCTGTAAAAACCATGTCAAGACCCTTGGCTAGAAGGCAGCTGAGATTCTCTCAGTGGCTTTGGTAAAGTTTTATCCCCTATTTTAAGCAGAGTGCATCGTATTTCACTCCAAAGCACTGCTCTGATCCTGCATCTGGAACCTTTTGGCCTTACAAAGTTCATGAGAAATCGAAATGAACCTGGCAGAGGGGTCAGAGAGACTCCATCTCAACAGGAGGAAGACAACCAGAATTTCTGGCTGAAAAAACCCTTCTTGGAGGAAGAACACGTTTGCACATGATTGTGTCATTAAGCGCTGAAGCCAGCTGCTAATGCCTAATGACTCCGTGTCACAAGCAATGAAGGCTGGAGCCCAACGTGATGGCAACCGGAGGAGGGAGCGTGCTGGTGCGCCGCTGCCAGGATATGGGCTCGGGCAGGGGCAGAGCACTTACATTATTTATGATCACGTAGATGGAACGCTGAATCGGGGCTGCTTGAGTGTTTGATCAGCCCAGGGCTGTCAGCGTGGCTCACAGCTGGAGACACCAGATAACAGGAGAAAATTAAACCCCTTTTCATCCTCCCCTCACCTCTCTAGTGGGCCTCTGTCAGAAAAGAGAAAGGAGGGAGGAAAGAAAGCCCAGTAAATTAGGTCCACTGCTGTACAACCTCTAGCCCTGTGCCTCCTCCCTTTGCTGGGGATGGTGGACCTTCAGCGAGCGCTGTCAGGCAGAGCCTGGGGGATGCGGAGATGAGGGTTC
>NW_010416223.1:42879-46270 GCF_000710305.1 Buceros rhinoceros silvestris | reverse complement strand
CCCCGGCACAGGAAGGGAAATATCCCAGGGAGCGAGGAGCCTGTGATTTCCAGCTAGGCTGGAGCAAGCCCACCCAGCTCGGCTCCCACCCTTGCCCAGATACTCCCAGACAAGCCCTTTGCAGAGCCAAAGCGAGGCAGCACCGCGGGAGCGGCGCCAGCGCTGGGAGCAGGCAGCTGGGCTCTCCTGGCTGCAGCCTGGGTGGCGGAGCAGGACCAGCCCCGTGCGCAGCTCTGGCTGTCCCTGCCTGGTGGTTTGCAGCCCCTGAGCTCCCTTGGGTGTCCCTGCCCCACTGTGCTCCATGGGCTGCCTCCCCACTGAACGAAACCCGTTCCTCTGCTCTTCCCACACGCTGACGTCTCACCCACCTCCTAAACGCGTCAGTGTGGGACTGAGCCTGTGCTGCAAAAGCCTGATTCTTGCACCCTGCCCTCTCCACAGAGAGAAAGAAATGGGCTGCATCCGATTTCTTCCTTTCCAGTCCTTTCACCCTCCTCTCCCTATCTTCCAGGAACAGACGCACCCATTCATAACCGTGCACAAGAAAGTGCCTATTTGCCTTTCTGACTGCAATGCAGCTGGTAGAGCACAGGAGGGAAAATGATCTTTTGTTTGAATACACAAATTATCTGCACTGATCGTATCACACTTGAACGGCAAACCGACAGGAAAACAAAACATGAAAGAGAACGGGCATAGCTGGGGCTGCACCGATGTAGCATCGTTATTGTTTATCCTCTCCAGCCACTCCATCATCCTAATCCCACCATCTCCCACAGTGACAGGTCAGTAACGGCGATCTGCTAAACAGCGCGATGCAGAGGCTGCCAGAACGAACACGGGCACGAGGCAACGCCTGGGAGATGGCAGCACCTCTGGACATCTCACCTGCAACTCCCAGGCGGGACCAGGCCACGCACCCAGCAGCTCCCAGACATTATCGGGGTTAAGAAGATTCATGTCACAGTGGTACCACTCAGAGCGCTGGAAGACACAGGAGTGATACAGAAACAAAGGCTCAGTAACCCCCTAACCCAAATCCTCACCTTTATCCATCACATGAATAAATCCCCCCAAGCCCAGAGCAGAGCTGTGCAAGACGGGGGTGCACAGGGCACAAGGCTCCTCTGTGCCCTGAGGTTCGTCCCTGACACCGAGGTGTGGCTCCCTGCAGGCTCAGCACCTCGCTCCGCGGGTCCCGGCTCACCCAGGCAGTGCTGGGAGCAGCGCAGAGAAGTGTGAGCAGCTCGCTGCAACCCGAAACGGGCCAACCCCCACATTCAAGCCCTCGGAGAAGGACTGGGTTTGCACACCGTGGCCAAGTCCTCCACAGGGAACAGAACTTGTCCTCCCTCCCCAGCCTCCCTCCAGCGCAGCAGGGAGGAGAGCCCTCCTTTTAAAATTTCCACGTGCCGAGTGACCGCTGTGCTCCGGGAGGACAGGAAGCAAAGCCCGTGATTAAACTCATTAACTCCACCGCACAATGCTTTGCTGAAAAAGCTTGGCAATCCCTTAGGTCTTAGATGCAAAGACGTCCACGATGGCAGAGGGCTCGGGTCGATGGCGTGGGCAGCTCCTCCCGGGTGCTGCGGCATCTGACGAGCCCAGGTGACCACAGCTAATTCCTCATGCTACAGACAACACAGCAACTCCAGCAAGTACAGGAAAACAATCACAAGTGGAAATTTAAACAGAACACAAGTCACCTGCTATCAAAACAGGGAAAATTTGGCAAGTTTCCTCCTTAGCACTCACTACATCAAGGCTGCTCAATGATGCTAATTAAACAGGTACCTCCCAGACATAGCCAGAAAGATTTATATCCCTAATTTGCGTTCCTCCGTTTATTTTTCTGTCCTCCAAGGCACCGTCTTAATGGCAATGGTGTGATTGCTTGGAGGAGTTTAATTTTGCATGAGCGTCACTCGAAGATGAAGGTTTGTCCCATCAGCGGTTTGACGATTGCTCATGCAGGGCCAGATCCTGTCCCTGCTCTCCGCAGTGGGGCTCAGCTGTTCACCAAGATTTTCTTGGTCTCCTAAGCTTGGCTGCGCCAGCAGGAAGATAAATAACGCTTGGGCTCAGCCACCCTCAGTGATCAGCTGCTGTCCCCAGCCAGGGGCTGGGTATGTATTACTCTGGGGACAGGTTTTGGGGTGACGGAGCCTCAGAAATATGCAGTGCAGAGCACCAGCAGCTGAGCTGGGGGACGCTGTGCGGAGCAGTCACCACAAAGCAGCGCAGCCTTGCAAAGCAAGGACCGGTCTCGGAGATGCGAGCTCCCCTTCCAGCTCCAAACACCGAGCCCAGAAGGCAGCGGCTCCACAGCTTCTCTGATGGACGGGACAGGGTAGCCGGAGGGGAAGTGTATAATGGCAAATAATTAAAAGCCGCCACAGTCCTGTCATAATTAGTCAGAGCTAGCTCTGAAAGCAAAGGGTGGTCACGCTCAGGAGGGGAAGCTGTCTCAGCCCGGATGGCCCCGCCAAGGCCCTGATTAGCAGCGCGTCTCCAGCCCAGATAATAACCGCTTACAGTGATTAGGCTGCTGGGAGGTGATGAGGAAGGAAGGTGGCGATGCCTGTTTGCCGCATTCAGTCAACAGGAGAGTAACAGGGAAGCACCTGGGAGGAAAAGGCATATAGGAGTGAGCTGAGAGGGCTCAGAGCATCGCAGTTGCTGTTAAACTGATACAGTCCACAGTGAAAATACTTTCAAACGACAGTCCATCCTTCCTAGCCAACTATCAACACACCATGTAAAGCCACGCGTTCCAGAGAGGGGAAGCAAGAGCAATAATCCCTCCAAGATTCTACCATTGGCTTCCGGTGCCAGACAGAAATCAACGGAAGGAAACGCAGCGGATGCCTTCAAACCACCCCACAGCACCTCTGCGAAGCGTGGAGGTGAACGTGTACAGCCTTCTTCCTCAAGGGGATCTGAAATCCTCCCTCAGAGGTGCAGCTCCCAGGCGCTGCTCAGAGCAGCACCCTTGGGTGGCATCTCCACGGACGGTGCAGCAGTGGGGCTGCCGTGACACCAGCCGTGGGGCTGGGCTGGCTCTTCTCATATTTTGATAATGAGGCAAATATTTCTGCAGGGTAGAGGCGCAGGGCAGGGGTGTACGAGGCGATGCCTGGCTGCCGGTGTGCAGGCAGCACACACCGTGTTCCAGTCTACGCTGCCATGGAGCTACACAGCAAGAGCCTCATCTCGCGCCTCTCAAGCATCACAGGCATTTCTAGCGCTACCTGAATAAACTGCTAAGAAAAAAAGTTTTCCACAAGGTGCTTACGTGTCACCTGCCACCCTGGGCCTGCTGAAAGTCTCGTTATTTGACTGCAGCATCGGCTCTTCAAAAAGACTTCCCTGACCTCTCTGCCAATCGCAC
>NW_010416223.1:42259-42730 GCF_000710305.1 Buceros rhinoceros silvestris | reverse complement strand
GTTTCCCAGGCCACTCAGCCAATCGCACCCACCGTCAACAAGAATGCGTTAGGAATGGAAGAGCGGTCTCCATCGTGGAGGGGAACTCAGCGATGGGAGTGCTGGCAGGGAGAAAGGGGAGAGGTGGGCTGGTGAGACATTGCCGCCACGAGCCCTCGCCCCTGGATGGAAACATCTTCTAGGAGAGAGAAGAGCGACTGCTGCGAAGATTAACTTTACAAATGAACTTCAGAGGTTATCTGATGGTTATCTTGGTCGCTGCCAAGCACTCCAGCCTTTCCTGTTGGACTCAGTAACGCCCAGAAACACGTTGACCAAACACCAGCCAGTAACTCACTTGCTTCAGCTATGTTGAACCCCCACACACAGCTCCCACGAAGAAAGCCCCCCCTTTCCCCTCCAACTAGAGCTACAGAAAGCAAACACGGCGGCTCGGCAGTTCACGGCCGGTGTTTTTCACGCAGAGATCCC
>NW_010416223.1:29680-42124 GCF_000710305.1 Buceros rhinoceros silvestris | reverse complement strand
GTGTTTTTCACGCAGAGATCCCCCAGTCGACTCGCCCATGTACTGGTTGTTGTCATGGCAAGCAGAGGGGGGAAGGAACAACGTAAGAGGTGGTTAGTCCTTGACACGCTCCATCCTTGGACTAATGGCAGCTCCTCAGCAAAACAATCCCAACAGCAATTATTGAGGCGCTTTTAGAATGAAAAAAGCAAAAAACAGATTAAAAAGCCATTTAAAACCTTGAAGCTGAATGCCAAGTGGAGGGGAGCGCAGAGCAGGCAGGGCTGCACGCGCCTGGCAAACACTGCGGAGACGCTTCTCTGTCGGCAGAGCTAAATGGAGCCCGATTGTCAAACTGGAGCGAGCGAGGAGCCTTGGGAGGCTGGGGGACAGCACTCGACGGAATGACAACCGGCACGGCTTTACGCTTAGTGGTTGCAACATGGAAAACCTTCACAGCGGGGCTGAGGAGCAGACCTGTGCCCCTGCCACCGCCAGCACAAGGTACCAGGGAAGGGCAAGGCAAAAGACGACTTCCAAGCGCAGAATTCAAGTGCTCCAGCGGCGTGAATCACCGTTCCACTGGCTGGAACTCACCCAAGGGTTCAGAAAGTATCTGCAACCTGGGAACGGAAAAAAACGTTTTACTGTTCCAAGAACGGCAAGCAGTTGTTACCGAGCCAAAGCTTTATTGTTTCCAGTAGTAAAACACTACATAAAAGTTGTAAAGGATGGAAACGAGAACAACAAAATAATAAAAGAAACACAAACGATCAGAACAGACTGAGTGAACAGGCTGAGCCGTTCTTGCCCACCTTGAGCCAACTCAACGGCAGTCAGCTGGTGCAGCCTTAGGACAACATTCCAAGGAAAGCTACAGCACACGACCAAGAGAGGCGCAGCAAAGGGAGGAGTGGTCTCTAACAGCAACCATGGGCGCAGAGCTGGGGATGCCCCTCTGCACATTCAAATATGGCTCAATCACATTCTCCTGGCCGAGATCCTTCCCTCGACCCATGAGGAGTCTTTCCACAGATGGCTGAACAGTTCTGGTTCGAACTCAGGCAGAATTACTCCATAATTAAACAAGGGAAAATACAGAGGCAAGAAAAAAAGGTTTCCAGGCTCATCGGTGCAAGAGCAGTCCTCAACTGACCTCTGCGGGCGTTCTCTAGAACTTAGTCTCAGGTAAATTCGTGCCCCAAGCGGCACGGTAAGCCAGCAAGGCTGACCCGAACCTGTGCAACGGGATCCTGCTGGCAACCTGCAGGGAGGTGAACGGCCACGGGAGTGGCAGTGGGGGTGAACACCTGCCTGACCTGCCGGGAACGAAGCACGAGAAGCACACGAAGAGTTCGAAATTATGTGCTCAGTTTTAAAAACTCTTTCCAACTCAGTGCAGAATTTTTGATGAGAAAGTAACAGGTTTAAAGAAAGTGGAGTCAATTTTTAGGTGTCTTTTTCCTTCTCTTTCTTCTACCGCATTAACTCCGGCTGGCAGGCCAGGCTGTCTGAGGCGCTGCAGTAACGGAGCGTGAGCATGACAGCCTCAGTAGGGCTGTCAAAAGCTCCAAGGCAAGACAGGGCTTTTTTCGTGCAAAACATTCCTGAAATTGAAGACCCTACAGCTCTCGGAAGAAGCAGCATGACTTCAGCTCTGAAATCACACCGGCATTTCAGCAAAAGCTGCCTTTTGGATTACCTTTTTTCAAAGGAGCTCAGAATTCTGGCATTGCCCCTGTCACAGATGCAGCCGGTCGAGTCTCAGCGGCCAGGTTTAAACATCACAGACCATGACAGAAAGCATCTTCCAGTGGAGAGCAGCCTCATCGCTCGCTCTCTTCAACACCTACGTTGTGAAGCCCAGGTTCAGTGGGTTCTCCTGGTGCCCTCTCAAAGTGTCCACATCATCCAAAGGTTTTGTTTACATTTTTTAACAGATCACAGAGGGAGAACTGGAAGGGTTTTCCCAGCAACCTGTCATAGAGCGCTAGCTGGAAGAGCAGTAAAGGAACGGTCCTCTGTTGGACCACGTTCATTTAGAAAGAAAGTCAAGGATTGATTTCCGATCTCCGGTTGAAGCGTTCCAGTGCCCAAACGCATTTATCTTCATACTGGAGCCATTTGTAAGAGCATAGACTACATCTGCACCAAGCATCCAGCAGCAAAAGAGAACAGAAGAGTAATAACCAAAGGAGAAGGCTGACATTAACGGGCACAAATTGCCTTTAAATCCATGAATTCAGAGGGAACTTTTGGGGATTGTTTGTTTCTTCAGCAACAGACAGGTCAGACCCAAAGCATTTAATAAAATCCACAGACTCCTGCTTGCCTCTGTGGGTTTTGTTCAAGCTATCAAAGATCTAATTGCTCTGGAGATGTCAAGTAATTTGATTTTTCTCATCTGTCAGGCCTTGGAGGAAAATTGTCCATCCTGGAGAATAAGCAGGACCGAGGCACGCAGCTTTCTGCAGCGTGACTCACGGTAACACCATCACAGTCAGCCAGATGCTCAAAACTTGCAGGAAAAGGATAAAACAAAGGTGTGCACGTGGGAGGAGGATCTGCAGAGCTTAACAAGATGAAGCAATTTGAAAGCTTTTATCCAATTTGGGTACACAAAGGCAGCCAGCTGGACCGTGGGGTGGTGGCTGTCCTCCCACCAGCAGCTGCAGCACACACACACTGCCCACGGTGCCACTGACAGCGCAGCACCCTCTGCACAGGACACGCGGGCCAGGGCACGGTCAGGAGGACCGGAAAATTAACTGAGTGTTCCTTTATGACTGAAGCATCTCCGGAGCACACAGCCCTGTCACAGGGAGAGCCTCAGGGGAAGTGGACGGGAGCACAACTTCCCCAGCTGATTCGGGATGCCCTGCCAAGCTCCTACCAACTCAAACCAGATGACAGCAAACACAAGGGGTGACACCCACAGCCCCACGGGAGTCAACGCAAATCGGAGCGCCGGTCTCACCCTCAGGTTCACAGAGGGAAAACCACCCGGGTTCAGAAGCAGCAGAAGGGCTGCAGTCTCCTCACCCCACTTCAAGGACACAGGGGTGAATTTCTCCTTCTCCTGAAGACTGCAAAGCCTGGACTGCGAGGCCAGGAGCTGAACCCAGGGCTGGCCTTGGCGAGCCAGGAGCAGCGAGGAAAGCACACGCTTTGCAGCTCCAGCGAGCACTTTGTGTGACCCTTCCCACAAACATGGTCAGACCCCACGGCAGCACTCCACAGCACAGCACCTGTTTCCAAGCAGCACCCCAAAGTGCGTGTCCATCAGCAGAAGAGGAAACCAGACCAGACCATAAACCAGGTCAGTGCAGCAGGAGGACAGGCAGGTGCTTGCCCAGTGCCGTGGGGTGGCTAATGCCTGCGCAAAAACCGGCATCACAAAGTCATCACTGGCAGCAGTCGCTGGCTGGAGCGAGGTCTACAGGAGAGGGCAAGGGGCGAGAGCTGGATCCAGGCAAAGCAGCTCCATCTTCACCTCCGTCAGCATCACGTTCTGGCGTGGGCATACCGCTTGCCTTCAAAATAAACAAAGACAAAAGTTTGGTTTGGAAAGCAGTGAAGGGGAGAGACTCAACAAAGTTATGTTACATTGCTTTTCCATTCTCAGGGCCATTTTAAGAGCTTCCTAAAAATAATAATGAAGAGAATGTCTATGCATCATTACTCCACACTCTGTCAGCAGTCAGGGCCCATTAAACTTTACTAAAGAAAGAAAAGTCAGGGGAAAGAAATGGAAAAAGGAGCTGTACTGATGACACTGGTCCCCTGGTGTGCGCTTCCCTCAAAGGGCCAAGTCTGACAGAAAGCCAAGCCTCAGCTCTCGGGAGCTTCCAAACCAGGTGACAGCATCCACGTGCCACAGAGCAGGTGCTCCTCGTGACCCTCCTGCTGCCCGTGTGCCTGGGCCGTGGACAGTCCTTGCCCGTGCCTGCGCATGGGCGCAGGGCAGCAGTGCTCCGCTGCAGGAGGCACTCTGGCTCGCGGCAGCTAAACGAACCTGGGCTAATCACTTCAGCAGCCCCTGGTGAAACTCAGGCTCTGCTGGGTTCCAGCGCCCTGGGCGAGATCAGGGGCTGGCAACGTGGAGTGCTCCAAGGCAGCGGTGGGTCAGCACCAGCTTCTCTGAACTGCAGGGGACACAAGTTATGCCGACTCCTGGGCGAAGGACAGGGGATGTTTCCAGTCACTGTGTTCATGCGAAATGTTCAAGGCGGGGGAGTCCCGCAAATTCCTCCCATCAGCTCCTAGCTGACGTCTGCATTGAAAGATAACCTCCTGAGCCATAAAACCTCTCAATAGGTTTCCAAAGACTCCAAAATTCAGGCTTTTAACTTCCAACTTCCCCTGCTCTTTCTCTCATGCTTTGTTTGCAAAGGTACCAGCTATTGCCCTCAGTGCTTTGTGCAAAACACTGAAGAGAAACTTCAAGTACGGGGGGAAACGTATTGCAAAGGGCAGAGACTAAGCGCAAAGACGTGGGGGCAGGAGGCCAGAGCGGCTGCCTGATCAAAGAGCAAAGCGCAGACCTCTGCGCCGTGCAAGCAGGCACAAAAACAGGAGTTTCATCTTCCGCAGCAGACTTGTTTCCAGATATATTAAGTGAAAGAGGCGAGAGAATGAGTCTTTGTCGTTCCTCTATTTTCAAGGGAAAAGTCTTCAATTGAAAACTCCATAAAGAATCACAGGAAGAGTGAAAGTAATTTATTTTTGGGTAGTCGAGCCTTTATTCACTTAACTTCAAGGCAGCCCTAAAAAAGCCGAAAATGTTTTGGTCCTACCACTTGAGGATGAAAATATTTTAATTCCTTAAAACATGGAAGGGGGCATGTGCTGCTTCTGAGGGTCATATTTACAAACGCCGTGTATCTAGAATGCAAACCTTGAACCATTTCCTAATGCTGTCGCTACCCGAAGACATGTTTTATTTATAAATACAGCAGGACCGCTGGGTGCTCTGCAGTACCAATACGAGGAGGCACAGACAGCTCAAAGCTCCTCAGCCAGGAAGGCACAATTCATTTTTTTCACTTTGTGGAAGAGGGACAACTCATCCTCCTCGGCAGCAGGAAAACTCAATCCCATGGCAGCAAGCTTTGAGCAAAGGGGTGCCCAGAGATTGATGAGGCAGCCAGGGCAGGAGGCAGAGACTTGGAGGGGAGAAGGCGGCCGTGGGTCTCTCCTCCACATCTGACCCCCTGCTTCCTTCCCACCCTGCGCTCTCAGCACAGGCTGAGGCCGAAGGCAGAGGGAGGAAGAGCAGGGGTTGTGAACGCAGCACCCTTGAGCGCTCACCCACCTATTCCACCCCGCTGCAAAGCCAGCCCTGGAAGACTACATGGTTTATCTGCAGCTCACACAGATGAGGGAGGGAGGGAGTGTTTCACCAAGCACAGGAAAACAAAAGTCACCTCCCCAAAGACTGCCATGAAGAAAGTCATTAAAGAAATTACTATCCCATTCAAAGCCTAATTACTGTTAGGACAATTTTTTTCCCCAGACCCACGGAAGTAAAATGTTACCTCCTCCTCCTCATGCCTGAGGGAGTAAAGCAGGCATCTGAGAAACAGAAGGGAAGGGGAAAAGAAAGAAGTTAAATGCTTTAGCTTCAAAGATGCCCTGAGAATTTCCTGCCACAGAAATAATGCCGAATGGCTCTGCCTGTCTCGTCTATTAACAGCTTGCATATTTATGAGCAAAAGTTGATGGCTACCCCAGCCAGGGATGTGCTGAGCCACGGAGAGAGCGACACCACCTCACTTCTAAATCCAGTCGATTCCTGAAAGACAGGGCATAAATCTCCCCAAATTAAGGGAGCTGGAAGCAGCGTTTCCTGCCCACCTCTCTCAGCTCCAGGCCCTGTTCCCCGCCCTGCTCAGCCCCTGCCAGCAGGACCGCTCCACAGCAAGCAGCCACAGGGAGGCACCAGGAGCTGCAGCCTCAGCCCCCTGCGAGAAGGGTCCTGGCTGGACCTGCTGACCTCTGGAGGTCCCTCCAGCCGGTCCCACCCTGGCACTGCAGGCCACAACATTTCTGATAGCCCGCCAGGCGCTGCCGTCGTCGTTGTCTCAGCTCCCAGCCTCAGCAACGCCGCTGCTTAACATGGCTCCGCTTAACCGCCAGCTGCTGCGCTGCTCGTTAAGTTTTAATGATTTAGACAACACGTTGGCAAACAGAGGTGGGGCGACAGTGATTTGTGCTCAGATGCAGGCTGCTCATTCCTCAGCTTATCCCGTGGCTGTTTCTCAAACCTACTCTTCCAAGCTTCTCCAGCACCACAGCCCACACCGAGCTCACTCACCGTTCCCTGCCTGAAAGCTGTTCAGGTCACCCAGAGAACACCAAAGAGGATTGACCTGTTCCTCAGACAAGGTCCTCAGAAGACACTGAGGATCCCATTAACCAGGTAACACTGAAGCAGAACTTGCTTCTGATCTGAGGAGAGATGCCTTCTGCTCTTAGCTTACCCCCTGCAGCAGCCAGGTGCAAGCTCAAAGATGTCATCGCCATTAAAAGCTCTCCAGGGGCAAATGAAACCCACTGTAAGATATTGGTGACGACTTTGTTTAATTCTGTGGAATATTCCTTTAATTAAAACGTCATCTTTAACAATAGTGAGGGGTTTGCTCTTTTTTAACAGAGGCACCTCTCAACACGTCAGCTGTACAGCCCGAACAAGGCGAGTCACCAAACTCGCTGGGGGCAAGAGGGGGAAAAAGGAACATTGTGCTTCTTTCCTGTGTGCAGATTTCATTCCCTTTAAAACATTCTCCAGGAAAAACAGCACGTGACCTTCCTCTTTACTGCTATCCTGTCAGGGCGGGCACCTCCAGGAACTTCTGAAAAGGTCTGAAAGCCACCGAGCTCACTCACCGTTCCCTGCCTGAAAGCTGTTCAGGTCACCCAGAGAACACCAAAGAGGATTGACCTGTTCCTCAGACAAGGTCCTCAGAAGACACTGAGGATCCCATTAACCAGGTAACACTGAAGCAGAACTTGCTTCTGATCTGAGGAGAGATGCCTTCTGCTCTTAGCTTACCCCCTGCAGCAGCCAGGTGCAAGCTCAAAGATGTCATCGCCATTAAAAGCTCTCCAGGGGCAAATGAAACCCACTGTAAGATATTGGTGACGACTTTGTTTAATTCTGTGGAATATTCCTTTAATTAAAACGTCATCTTTAACAATAGTGAGGGGTTTGCTCTTTTTTAACAGAGGCACCTCTCAACACGTCAGCTGTACAGCCCGAACAAGGCGAGTCACCTCCCTCGCTGGGGGCAAGAGGGGGAAAAAGGAACATTGTGCTTCTTTCCTGTGTGCAGATTTCATTCCCTTTAAAACATTCTCCAGGAAAAACAGCACGTGACCTTCCTCTTTACTGCTATCCTGTCAGGGCGGGCACCTCCAGGAACTTCTGAAAAGGTCTGAAAGCAGGTGGTTAAAAAAAAAAGGAAAACTGGCAGCCTCTCAACTCACCGCTCTCTTCTGCAACCTCGGCTCAGGGGCTGAGGCTGCCTAAATCCCGGCGCAGCTCTGACAATGAGTCACTTTATGACGAACCCCAGGCTTCATTATCTGCCTCACCAAATCCCAGCCGGAGCAACACACTGGAAACCCACAAATGCTTCTAACAGCTCCTTGTTCTCCCTTGGCGGCAGGACCACGTTGTTGTCTTGGCCTTCAGACTTAAACAGCTAAGGACCATGAGAGCCGCTGCATTCGCAGTACCACTCCCTAACTCCCTGTTTCTGGCTGTGGCCTGGGATTTCAGGATGCTAAAGTGTTCTGCAAAGTCACACTTGAGACCAGATTTAGAGCAGAGGTGAGAAAAAGATGTGAAAAGAAAGTCACCGGTAGAACAACACCTGAGGTGCTAATACAGAACAAAAATTGCACCCAACACAGTGTTAAAAAGTTACAGAGCCTTTCAGAAAAGCTATAGCAAAATCTCCCTTTAATTTCCCCATCCTGCAGCTGAGGATCAGCAATTCAAATGAGAAAGGATCTCTGCCCCCTGTTCTGCTTTCAGGTCAGAGCGGAGCACAGGGCCTGTCCCACGGGCAGGGAGATGCAGCGAAGAGTTCTGCCGCTCTTGACACAGAGCACCCACCACCTCCACCGCTCTCTAAAGGGATGAACAGCAACAGCAGCCTCTGCTTTTCGGCAAACGGCGGCGTCCAGAGGGACCCATCGCGAAAAGCCCCTCACAGACTGAAGATGGGGAGAGGGGCTGCCACCTGCCCCAAGGCCCCCAGCCTTCGCACACCCCAGACCTCCAGCATCCCAGAACTCTCCTCCCGAGGCACTCGCTGCTGTAAGCACCACGCCTGAACAAAGCAGCCCCTTCTGCGGGAAGAGTGGGAAATAAATGACCCCGACATAATAAAGAGCTTTACCGGTATTCTCTAGTCAGCCAGCCTGGCTTAACCTTGTCCGTAGCAGGATCCTCTCTGCATCTCAGCGGCTATTTTAACCGGGCTCAGGAGAGCGCTATAGTTTGCATTTTTTAATGTATGGCCATGCTGACTGTCATTTTTAGGTCTCCCCAGCCTAGCAAGGAGAGATCCCACTGGAGAGCGTTGACCCCTTGTACCAAGCTTTGCATATGAGTTTTTTAGCAGGAAAAAGACAATTTTTTACCTCCGAGATATCGCTTGCACTGTCAGGGCCAGGCAGCAGTTAGTTCGAGCAGCTGGCAGGACAGCTCCAGAGAGCCAAGCGCTGTCCAAACACACCATCCAGGAGTGCATCCATCCAGACTTCAGCGTGGCCACACCGAGCAGCAGGAAAACCACCCAAGGGGTCACACTCGCTATCCACCACTACCCGCTCCAATCCCACAGCACAAGCTGCTGCTCCGCTCCAGCCAGCAGCGGAGCCAACACCCAGCAGGAACCCACCGTCTCTAACGCCAGAGCCAACCGGGGCGTAAAATAAACCGCCCAGTCCAGGGGAGCTCTACAAACCAGCGAGAGGATGGGCAGAGCACAAGTGACCCTCACCTGATCTGCTTCGTGAAAACTAAAATTCGAGAAAACTGCAAATCCCTGAAACTTGGGGAGGGAGAGAAAAGCAGAGAAACAATTTTATGCCGATTATTTCTAGTGGGCAGGTGGGGAGGGGGACTATGACTCCATGTTGCACTGAAGGATAAACCTGCTCTCTCTAATCCAATTTACACCTCAATACGCTCAGCACAAGACAGACTCAGGATCAAAAGGAGTGGCAGGTCGCAGGGAGGCAGGAACGTTCTGGAGGGAGCAGTGCTAAACGAGAACTTACGGGGTTATGGAATAGATTAGCAGGAACGGCAGAGAGAACACATCTGCATCTCTTTCAGCTGCTCCACATCAGACATGATAGCAGCCGCTGCGCTCACTGGCACTTCATTGTTCCAAGCTCGTTCAGGGGGAAAAAGAGCCCTTTTTTGCACTGCAGAGCTCTGGGAAGAGCCGTGCTTGGCTTCAAGGGCCATCTAACACTAGGAAAATTTTCATTCCGTCTCATAAAGCTGCTGGACTTTGCTTTCCTTCAGCAAAAGCTCAGCCTGTGCTGCTGCCTCCCTCAGGTTGCTCCAGGCCTCTGCAGGGGGACAGAGCTGGGCTGCTCTCGGAGGTGGGTGTAGGCAGCTCCCCCCCAGAGAATTACTCATCTTGCAGAATAGATTCTGCACTCAGGGAAGAGGGAAGGAGTGAGCTGCAATGCTATGACAGCATCTGCCATGAGCAAAGCAGCAGGGAAAGGTGACCCCAGGGCGCAGCTTTGCCAGGTGTGCCTCTGAGAAGGCTGTGCTTCGAGAGACGGCAGCCCCCAACGCAGGGACCTGCCCAGAGAGGAGGTGCAGCTCACCAGGGACTCTGCCGCCAACGTCGCTGTCGCGCCCCTCCGCCGGCTGGTCGCTCTGGCAGCTCTCCGTGGCACTGAGGGCAGCCCCCTGCTCGCTGCCCAGGCTGCTGCGGCTCCCCGAGAGGGTAGGGGAGTGGGAGCTCCCCAGCGCCCTGCCCATGGTCTGGCTGGGTTCCCCGATGGGTGCTGCAAGGACACAACAGAGAGATGTTGCAGTGGGAGGGAGAAGTGGGTGCAGACGCTGGGGCAGGTCTTAAGAGAGCAGCAGCCTCCCAGCTCCCAGCCAGGCACCCTCAGGAGCAGGGTCAAAACCCAGTGCCTGTGCTCTGCTCCTAAATGGCACCAGCGATCCCAGTGCTGTGAAGTCAGGAGGAGCCGGCCAGAGACGTGCTCCCAGGCAGCCAGGAGCAGCTCCCAACTGCAAGGGCAGACCCTGCAAGGCCGCAGGCAGTGGAGTGACCCACCAGCTGCTGGACCCATTGAGGCCACTCCAGTGAGAAAGGATCAGATCCCCGGGCACAGCTACAGCCAGTGGGCTGCACCAGCACAGGCAGGCTGAGCAAATCCCACGGTACCAAGAGCCAAACATTCGAGCACTTGACACTTCCCACCTTCCAGCCACAAGAACAGCAACTCCTCACCCAGTCCCGCTCGATGCTTTTTGCCTTGTGAGCCTTTTGACCCCGCAGATAAAGGCTTGTCATCCAGGCTGGAGGAGCTGAACTCCGAGTCGCTCTCGCTGTCACTAGAAACCACTGCAGAAAAGACTGGAGGGGAGGAGAGGAGACGAGGGAGACAGTTATTCACAACGTTGGTAACACCCGCCAGAGAGGGTGCCAGATGGATCCAAATAAAACACGAACAACTGCTGACTCGCTGATCACGTTCTCCCTCTCCAAAAGGAGCCCTACCTGCAGTTCCTCCACAACTGTTCACTCCTCCTCTCACACAGCATTTGCTTTTACTTTTAACAGATGATTTATAACTCCACTGCACACGCCTCAATGGTGCCGGCACCTGAAGCAGATGCACGCCCCACCAGCGCTACTCTCCTAAACCTGTCTGGGACCACGGGGACCACACTGCTCCCTCTGCCAGCTTCACTGCCCAAAGCTCCCTGCTGCACAGCCAAGAGCCCTGCGGCGTGGCTGCTCTGGGAGCTGGGCTCTGCCCCCGCTGACCCCCACGCTGGCACACCAGTGATCCCCCTCCCTCGCAGGAGACACACGCTAAGGGCTGGCTACGAGGCTGGTCCCTGCTCAGCTGCAGGTGGAGGGGTCCTGGCTGCACTGTAAGAACATCCACGTTTGAGTCATGTGGAGACGGGGACTGGCCAAGTGCAGCAGTGCCTCTGTGGAGGCGCCGGGATCTACGAAGAAAACACCAGATAAATACTGAGCACATCAAATAAAAACACCCTGCAGCAAATACAAGAAGAACCAGCCACCTTGGCTCACGTTCCCTTCAGCACCCAGCCCTATCAGCGCACTGCCCAGAGCTGCATTACTCCTCTGCCCTAAGGCTGAAAAAGGTCGCTCCTCCTCCTCAAAGAGACTGTTCCCTCATTTCAAGGTTGCATTGTTCTCTTTTTTCCCCCCTCTCTGAATCCTGGCCCTACTTCTGCTGCTTTCCACTCTCCACAGTTTCCACAAGAGCTGAAGGAGCCTCATTTTGCCAGACACAACTTCCCACATTGGCAGGTTGTTTCCACGTTTCCATGCAATTATGCAGGCACCTCTCCTGCTTATACCAGCATAAGCGATAACTCGGCTGCCAGCTGCTCTGGGTAAAATGAGAGAGGTGTTTTTCCAGCTCCTGGCTTTTTGTAATGGCCTGGTCTCAGAACAGAAATAATGGGGCTAAGGAGGAAGGTCATGGGAAAACACCTGTCTCTTGTTTGAGGGATTGCACCTGCAGCGTTCCTCTGCCTGGCCGAGGCAGATCCCAGCTCTCCCGGCAGCTCAGGAGCCACTCCAAACAGTGGGCTTGAAAAATACAATACCAGCTCACGGGGGATATAGAGTAGGGAACTCTGCAGCCTACAGCCTCTACTGTAGAAAAAGGAAGCCCCAACTATTTCTCTGTAAATGCATACTGGTGAATATAAACTCACATCCACGAGAGAAAGGAGCTCCCCGTTCTGCGACTGAACAAAGCGCTTCACCCCCGTGGAACGTTACTCATAGTGCCCAACCTCACGCTGCCGCCGGGCACAGGAGGGACGCGGGTGCAGTGGTACAAGGTGACAGCCATGGGTAAAGACAGCTGTCACTTCATCTCTATCAGCCCAAAAATTCACTACACGCAGTTTGCGGAGCTGCAAACTCTTTAGCACTGCCCGGTGCCCCAGGATGGGTACCCCTCCCCTTGCAGAAGCGAGCACAAACTGTCAGACATTTCTGCCAAGGATCTCTGCAGACACTCCTGAATTCAGGCAGCAACCTGTACTACGCAAAATATTTTATTAAAACAAAAAAATTAATACCTAAACCAGCGCGTTCTGGAGTTAACATCTCTGAGGACACTGAAGCTGGCTGCCAGGGTTATTGCCGTTGCCCTGGCAGGCAGCTCCGCAGGCACGCCGTGCTGCTGGGGAGCGCTGGGCAG
>NW_010416223.1:28246-29561 GCF_000710305.1 Buceros rhinoceros silvestris | reverse complement strand
TGGGGAGCGCTGGGCAGGGCACAGGCTGCTGCCCACGCAGCCTCCCCCAGGGCACGGGCTCCTCCCGAGCCTGCAGCCTTCCCCTCCTGCCCCCCCAGAAACGGGAGCCCTGGGCTGCAGCAGGGCTCAGCCTGGCAGAGAGCGAAGCCCGCTGCGAGCAGGGTGGCTGCACTTCTGGCTGAGCGCCCTGCAAGCAAAGGGCTGGCTTTGGGCTTTGCTGGCCTACAGACGGCTGCACCACATCCCCCCAGCTCCCCGGAGAGGTGGGGCACTACACACAAACACTGCTACTAACAACCCAGACAGACCAGGACGTCAGCCTCAGCTGTGAGCATCATTCCGACTGTCCCATCACCCAATTCCCTCAGAAAATGCATTCCAGTCCCATTCGGTCACCATCCTATTCCAGCCTCCTGGATTCACAGAAACCATCGCCTTAGAACAGCTCCTTCCTCCGTGAATCGTTTAAAAACGCTGGAAGTCAGGATTTATTTGGAGAAGGCCCCAGTCAGTCGGTGGAGGTGACTTTAGCTGCCTTCCCTTCTGCCATTCAGAGAGAACCAGCACAAGAGGAGGAAATATTAACAACACGAAGGCGCTCGCACCACAGGAGCAGCCCTGTCTGCTCTCATTTCCTTGGCTGCCAATAAGAGTGTATTTTACTCACTGCACCACTGTTTCCCTTTAAGGTAATTTTCCTCCCAAAGCTCCCAGACCTTCTGCTGGCACTTTCCAGAGCCCAGAAGTCATAAATCTGGTGTTCCAGCAGTTGCTGATATATCAATAAGAGCCGTTGGACAGCTGTACTTTCAGAGAACATAACCGATTTATCCCTCTCCATCTATAGCTGACTGAAAAAAAAACATTAAAAAAAAATATGCCGAGATATAACTTGCAAGAAAAGCATTATTCCACAGGGGATGGGTCACTCCTCCCTGGCTGCTGCCAGTGCCCGCAGCCCCTCCAACACGTGCTTCAACATCAACAGCCAGAGGTACCGGCGCCTCCTGGCACGGAGAGCCCCAGGGAACGGTGGAGGGCTGCCGGGCTGCCCTGGACCCCCGCAGGTGAGGATGTGGGGAGGCTGTGCTGAGGCCAAGGGGAAAGGAGCGCTTGGCTGGGGTTGAGCTCTGCCGTTAAATCGTGCATTCAGCACAGGCACGCCTGCGATGGGAAGAGCCAGCCGCACTCCCGCCCGCTGCCCATGGCAGGGCAGAGCTCAGTCCCTGCGCACACGAAGCTTGGCACTTCTTGCAGCTGCCAAAAATACAGAAAAAGCAGACGGGCACCCTGCAGCGCCAGCTCCACACAGCCA
>NW_010416223.1:26883-28131 GCF_000710305.1 Buceros rhinoceros silvestris | reverse complement strand
GCAGCGCCAGCTCCACACAGCCACACGCGCCCAGCACAGCCAAGACGCGCTGGATGAGCGGGCTGAGCCCCAGCCCTCGAGCACGCAGCTCCCCTGCAGCACCCGCACCATCAGCCTTCGCAGACGCGACCTCCGGGGAGCGGGGAGGGGGGTAACTCCCGGTCCCTATGGGTGGGAGGGTCGGAGATGAAGAATTCTATTACAACCCAAACGTCTCTGAGCACGGCTCCCACGCTAGATCACACCCAGCGCTGCCTGCACTTGGAGGGACATCTTCAACCCAACCGCTCTCCCTTTCAGAAGCGGGACATGAGCAGCTTCGCCCCTGCCCGAACTTGTAGAGATGCCGGATGTCCCCCTTGGTGGCTTGCAAAGTGCTTGACAAACCCCAGCACACCCCTCTCCGCTCCATCGCTCGGGGTTTTGGCCACCAGCACAAGACGCCAGACGAACCCGCTGCTCCTGCACCTCCAACAGCACATCGTTTGGCAACAGGATAGAGCACACTGCCACAGGAGAAACCTCCGGAGACCGGGCAGAGCAGCAGACAGCCCTCACGCCAAAGAGCGCAACAGCGCAGGGATCTCGCTTCCTTTGTGCATGCAGATGCTTTACATTTTTTTCTGCAGAACTCAGAGTTCAGAAGAAGGAAAGCCCTGCTGCTTATTGCTCCCCACCCTCTGAGCGCCCCGTCCCGCCTGACCCGGTGCAGAAACCCACCCCCATTCCACCACATGGAGCAGAGCTGTTCCCCAGCGCAAGAAATATTACTGCTATTCTCCCCGTGACAATATATCTGTGCCTTAACTAATAGCAGGGTTCCCATGGCAACTGCTTGTTTATTACAGAAAAACTAAAGGCAACGGCAAATCCCGGTGTCAGCGAGCGCAAGAGAAATAATGGGTGTGCAAAAATAAAACTTATTCCTGGTGGGTTTGGCTTTTCTTCCAAGAGGCACATTCCTGCAGTCCCCCGGTCCTGCTGCCTTCCCACCCTCCTGCAGCAGGAGCAGCTGGTACCCAGGGCCTGGCACTGATCCGTTCCTTCTGAGGGGGAAAAAGGGACACATGAGGTTTGTGCCACCCCTGCTGAAAGGCGCCTCCTGGCATGGAGCACGTCCAAAGGGCAACCACAGCTCCTCTGTCGCAGCCTCTCTGGGGGCTGTGCCAGGACGTGGCTGTGCCTGGGCTGGTCTCACCTGACTTGAATCCCCTAACAGCCAAGAGATGGCTCCTTCGGCACCTCGGG
>NW_010416223.1:26305-26715 GCF_000710305.1 Buceros rhinoceros silvestris | reverse complement strand
GAGCACCCCCGCGGTACCCAGCCTGTCAGAGCGAGGCACGTTAAATGCCCGCGGTCGCTCCCAAGAACATCCCCCAACACACAAGCTTTACTCAGTGCTGAAAGGACGCGTTCAGCTGAGAGCGCACCAGGAGCGAGCTGATGAGTGCTACCAGCCAGGCAGAGGCAAAGGCTGCCTTGGCAGCCACGGCCTTGGGAAGCTCGTCCAGGCCCGGTCGCTGGTTCACGTCACCGGCAATATCACAGCTACATCGTCTCCGCGGGGGACGGCGGCTGCTCTGCATGTCGCAGAGGCTTCGGATGACAAACAGCAAAGTCCCACCACCGGCAGGTGAAAAAAGAGTTAAACGGAGGGGCGAGATGTACAAGCTCCCAGCTTCAGAGATGAATTACAGCCCGCAGCCTGCTGAA
>NW_010416223.1:24816-26171 GCF_000710305.1 Buceros rhinoceros silvestris | reverse complement strand
CCAGAGGACAGGCGGCCGCACAGAAGGACAACAAGGAAGGAGAGCACCAGAAAATAAAACCAGAAATTTCTTTTACCTAACCCATAAGAACAGCAACAGCCAGGAATCGGGGCACAGGGAGAAAGGCAGCTCCCCCCCACATCGGGGCTTACCAAAGGCTGCTCTGCTGTCCTCCTCCTGCCCCTCTGCTGTTCCCACCAGTATTCAGGGGGAGGTCTTCTCCCAGAACAAAACCCAACCGAAAAGCTGAACTGAGGAGGAGGCCAGGTCCAGGCTCAGCATCCTTGACTCAATGTTTTCTGTATCGTGGGAACAGAAAGCACATCATCAATCAGTTCATCTGCTGAGACGACTCCTTCCAGGTGTCTCCTGGAGGGAAGCACAAGCATCTATTGATGGTCTAATTGGTCTTTAATTACAGAAGTTACAGCAGGACTGGGAGTGCTTTCCAAGCTGGGGCCTGACGAGAAGGTTTGTAAACCCGACTCTCCTGAGTCGTCATCATGAAAAGGTGATCTCCCCCCGCACTAGTGGGAAGATTTATCTTGATGTGGAAGCGCGTATGCCGCTGGTACACTGAAGAGGTCTCCTCCAGCTGAGGGGATCTACAGCAAAAGACAGAAGGGGGAGGCCAGACAGTTCTGCTAACCCACACCGAAAGAAACGAAGAGAAATCAAAGCAGACTGGCAGCAGCTTTAATTCTGCAGCACCCCTCCGCTGCTGTGCCAATGACCCTGAGGACTCGGCTGCTCAACGGCGAGCTGCTCTGCCCGCCCAGCTGGCTCTAGGCACAGCACTGGAGCGAGCTCAGGAGCAACGACACGGTGGGCAGATGGAAGAGAGGGGGGAAAAAAAGCTCTACAAAGCAGCGCTGTGAATGGGATCTGATGCAGCAGCGACCCAAGATGCTACATGTGATACAACAGTCTGCTTCAACCAAGTCTCCCTCAAAGAACAGGGGTATAAGTGCTGAAGCTCACAAACCTTCAGGCTTGCCAGTGCTCTGGCCCCAGCCCTGCACAGGGCTGTTAATCAACCGCTTCTCCGAGACACACTTGAAGAACAACTCAGCCTTGAGCTCTCCACACTGAAAACCTCAGCCCCATCACTGAGGCCTGGGGAAGGGGCTTCACCCTTTGCCGGTCTCACCTGCTCAGGGGGGTCCAGGCACGCAGCCAGCATTAGCTCGCTCCAGCCCAGGGACTGCAGAAGTGTATCTCTGCCCACTTGCTCCAGGCACCAGGAAGACCCCAGGGAGAGGCTGGCGGCGTAACTCGTAACCCAGCCCCGTAACCCACCTGCCCAGTGAGGCTTTGGGGAGCAGCAGGAGCAAGAAGCCCCAGGGAGGGAGGGA
>NW_010416223.1:24217-24675 GCF_000710305.1 Buceros rhinoceros silvestris | reverse complement strand
GCCTTGGCTGCACAACAACATCCGTCAGTGGCACCATCCTGTGAGCTCGGTGGGAGGAGCTCTTTGGGCTGCAACTGCAGACAGGTGTCTGCTTCACGGCTCGTCCTCCCCTTGGCAGTCGCAGCAAAACAGAGGGCTGCAAGGAATGGAGGAAAGCAAGGGTGGACTGAAGGACAGGACGGCCAGGAGGACTGGACCACCAACGTGCACTTAAGTGACAGCGAAACCTGAAAACCACACCACAGCCTGAAACCCTGCGCACAGAAACACACCACACCTCGTGGGCTACCCCTCGGCTCTAACGGAGAGCCTGTCCCATCAGCTGAATCCTGCTGGCAACAGCAGGAGCCAGGTCCTTCTCCCCCCTGCTCCCTGGGCACACAGCAGACAACAAACCTTTTCCCCTGGCCCAGGTGAAGGATCGGCTGGGCCCCCCGCTCTCGGCCCCCCCCACCGCC
>NW_010416223.1:21509-24110 GCF_000710305.1 Buceros rhinoceros silvestris | reverse complement strand
CCAGGTGAAGGATCGGCTGGTCCCCACGCTCTCGGCCCCCAGCACCGCCGGCTCGCCTTGCCAAGGCTGCGAGGGCAGCTCACTGGATTTGCTGCTGCTCTTCAGAGGTGTGATGTACTTGGGCAGCCCTTTGTAGAACCACGCACCAGACCTCTTCCAAACCTGTTAGAGACAGAGACACAGCACCTTAAGCCTGGGGTTTTAGAGCAGAGAGCACAGGCAGCACCAAACGAGCTTCCCCCCAAGCCTGGCCCAGCCACTCCCTCTGAGCTACCTTGACCCCTCTCGAACACAGGGAGGGGGAAGAACCACGCACCAGACCTCTTCCAAACCTGTTAGAGACAGAGACACAGCACCTTAAGCCTGGGGTTTTAGAGCAGAGAGCACAGGCAGCACCAAACGAGCTTCCCCCCAAGCCTGGCCCAGCCACTCCCTCTGAGCTACCTTGACCCCTCTCGAACACAGGGCGGGGGTAAAGCCTGCCAGCTCACAGAGCTCAGCGGTTCCCCTGCACTCTGCAACTACCAGAGCACCCCAAATTCCTCCCCGCACCTTGTCAGCCCAGCTTCACCTTGGTGCTTCTTCCACCAGTAAAACCCAAAAATCACGAATTTGAATGAGCAACAGGCACAGTCTGAGGGAGGAGCAGAGGGTGATGGTGCAAACCACGGAGCTTTTTACATTCTCTGGTCAGTATTAGATGCTGTGCTTGAGTCAAGCACGTTTCCAAGCTTACTGCAAGGCTATCGGGATGAAGTTCCCTGGCTGCACGAAGCAGCAGGCAGTTCAGATTCTGCATCCATTGCTTTCCCACTGGGAACGCACAAAACGAAAAGCAGAGAGAGCAGGCGCGCGCCACAGATGGGAACAGCCCCCAGCACATGCTCTGCTTACAGTAAACCAAATCTTGCCCTGGCTGGAGGGGCAGCGAGTCCTGATGAGTCTGGGGCAGCTCCCTCAGCCTGCGTCGCTCAGCGCCAAGGCCCAGCCGCAGCTGGGGGATGCAAGCGGCAATGCCAGGGCAGCAGAGACGCTGCCTCGCGTCGTCCCGAACGGCACATCCTGGCGCCCGTTGCACAGGGCAATTCAGGCTCAGGCACGTCATGAGATGAGTGCGCTTGAAAACCCCAGAGAAGAACGAGAAGAATGACACTCAAATAAGCTGAACCTGCAGCAGGAGACGGACCGCGAGCTCTAAACTGTAATACCTGCTGTAAGAACGCCCTCTACTCTCTAATTCAGTTTTAATGCAGTTTATGATGCAGGAGCTCTATTAAGTATATTTAATATAAAGCCTGCTGTGAGCCAGAGGAAGGGAAAAGGATGGCAGCTCAGACAAGGAGAAATGGCCTCTAAAAACCTAATTCTTTTGTGCCTTCCAGCAGTCTAATAATGAGCTAATGAGACAGCCAGCGCAAAAATAAGTTAATAAAGTAAAAATATCATTTTCTTTTTCATTCAGGGAGTTAGAAACCTTGCACTTCTGTTCGAAGTGAAGGAGACTATCAGCACTTCTACTCCATGTTCCCAAAGCATTTTGCACATAGCATCACCACGATGGCAATGGGTGCAAATGCAGATATCTCTAATTACAGCAACACACTTGCAATTTGCATATAGGGCTTAATCAAAGCAGAGGGCAGTGAACACCTGGCACTCATGAGAAGTTCTTCTCATGCAGGCACAGAGAGCAGGACACCACCATCACCATTTCACTGATGGGAGGAGATTGCTCAGCAGGTCGCCGGTTCCTAGTCCAGAGCCATCAACAGAGAGCTGAAATCCTGTGGCTGGGGTCTTGAAAGGCAAGTGAAGGCACTCTGAATTCACAGGGGAAGCTGGCAGCACGCTTTTTCAAAGAGCAGCACCCAGCAGAAGAAAGCAGAGCATTGCTGCGAGCCAGCACAACACCGGGTACCGTCAGAGTGCAAGAGAGATGCTCGAGTACCCCACAGCAAGAGGAAAGAGGAGGTGAGAGCACCCAGCAACGACACCACCGCGTTCCTGCTGGCTAGCCCCAGGCTGGTGAGTCTGCTCCAGGGGAAAAGCCTGGGAAGCCAACTCCCCGCAGCAGAGAGGACTGACGGCAAGTTCTTCTGCAGAGGAGGCCTTGGCAGGCAGGACACTCCAACAGCTCCTCCGCCAGCACGCGAACAGCCAAAACAGTGACCCAGCCAGCCAGGGCGTACGCTGACACAGCGCCTGCTGTCCCCTCTGCTAGCACACAGGGACTGCCAGCGTTCGGTACAGCTTGTACAGCAGCACACGTCAGTGCCGCACAGCGACCCCGGCGGAACGTGCCCTGCTCTCCCTGCAAAACCGGAACCGGGAGACGCAGCACGCTTTTTAAACCTGGGACAGAAAGCTCTGCGCGGGGCTCAGCCCAGGTACACACGCGCCAGGCGGGAGCTGCAGGCAGGGCAAGCCCTGGCCTCCCCACGGGCAGGACGGGGACTGCTGCGACCGCGGGGTCTGCACCCCGACCAGCGCCATGGCTTGAGGAGGGCACCCGCCTGCCCCC
Organism: Buceros rhinoceros silvestris; assembly: GCF_000710305.1. Classification (NCBI taxonomy): domain Eukaryota; kingdom Metazoa; phylum Chordata; class Aves; order Bucerotiformes; family Bucerotidae; genus Buceros; species Buceros rhinoceros. The sequence goes on along the minus strand of NW_010416223.1, from coordinate 21,589 downwards.
GGCCACACGCTGGTAGCTGGGGCACGCGTGGCTTCCCCACCAAAACAGCCGGGGAGAAAGCAACCCTTCCTTAGCGTGCC
>NW_010416223.1:14867-21398 GCF_000710305.1 Buceros rhinoceros silvestris | reverse complement strand
GCCGGGGAGAAAGCAACCCTTCCTTACCGTCACTCTCTGAACAGACCTTGCAACATCTGTAATTTAATTTGAAGCACTGAAGAGACCTATTATCTTCAGGCGAGCTCCAATTTAGGCACACCATAAAACCAGACACAGCAAGGCCTGCTGGAAGAAAGGGCTGGTCACCCACGGCTTTCTCACTACCCCAAAGCAAGTCCAGTTATAGAAGGAGTTAATGATATAACACACCCAGCTCTGATACAGTAATACCAGTACAAAATCGATTCTATGCACACACATTCACTTCAGATTGGTGCTTCTAATAGAGTTTGGTCTCATTACAGCAGTACTGGAACGGTTTTGAGACCGGCTCTGCAACAGCTGCAGCAAGATGCTCTCCCTGTATTCACTCAGCACCTCTGCTCCCCGGGCCAGCCGCACGCCCCCTCCGCAACGACCACCGGTCCCGTTCTGTGCCACACATGGGCACACAGGTTAGTTTTTGTGTCCATGCAGCCAAACAGATCGATGCCGCTGACTGCTGTTGATGGGAGTTTCATTGATTGCAGGAGTCGCCCAACAACGAAGCTCTTGCTTGATTTTAAATTAATAGATCTATAACTTCAAGAATAAAAGTCCCGTTCATCAGCAGGATCTGCTCTTTCCAAGGAGGAGAGGGTTTTGCTCCCACTAGTCCCGTTGTCACGTAAGGCGAAATCTGGCCCCCGCGGCAGCCTGGGTTTGGGTGGAGATGGAATTTCATCAGCGGGAGGCACAGCCAGCCCCTTCCAGGCTCTTCCACAGCCCGGTTTTAAGTAACATTGATCATCCCTTACTCCGAGTGCTTGACACAGGGGAGTAAAGAACCGTATCTGCATTACGCCAGATCAGGACACGGTGGCCATGCAGAACAGCCACACCATGGTTCGGCGATGGCAGCCATCCCCGGCCCACCACGCTCCAACCGTCCCAGCCAAACACAACCCAAATCCACGCTAAATACTGACCTCCTTCAGGCTCCTGTCCTGCCTCCCCTCACACCTCAACTACCCGAAAGCAAAGCGGGGGAGGTCACGGGGGAGAAGAGCTACTTCAGCAACAGGCTCCTTCTTTCATGACTTCAGACCAATTTGACGGCCATGACCACGACAAGCTGAGGGAGCTCAATGCCTTTTATAACCCTGATAATATTCCTATTAAAGTGGCATCAAGCCATCATCAGAGCTAGAGCATGAGACGGTCAGAAGCAGATGTTTATTTTTATCTAGCACACTAGTGCAGTCTGTAAAGGGGACAGAGTCACCGGGCCCTGGTGAAAGGCGTGTTACTGCTCAGACGTCTCCCTCCTCTTTCTCCTCTGAACATACAAGTGCTAAAACAAGCTCCTAAAGGGAGAAAAGATTAGGACTTGCTGATGAAGGAACGGAATCACAGCCGAAGGAATCGTAACAAACACTTGCAGCCCGCCCCAGGGTTCACGTCTTGAGGCCACAAGTCCCCTAAACCAAGATGCTTAGAAAGGATGCTGGCTGCAAAGCCACGTTTTGCTCTACCACCTACTGCTTGCCACGCAGCAGCTGTGCTCGTTCCGCAGCCGCCTCCCTTCGCAGCAGTCCGGGATGGGCTGGGTGAGAGGAAGGGAGCGACCTTTAGCTTCCCAGGCCGACGCCAGCATTGCTGGCTCAGCCCCCAGCCCGCGAAAGGCAGGGGAGCAGGTTCTCGTGGGCTGCAATGCTGAAAGAAGAGAAAGGCAGCTGCAAACGCAGCCACCCTGGGAGGACGTTGCTGCCGTCGCCCTCCCGCAGCACACACCCCCAGGCTCCCCACGCTCACGTCGTCCCGGCTCTCCACCACGGCTCTGGCTCGCTGCAAACCACTGGCAGGAAGAAAGAGCAAGCGCTCTTCAGCTTCGTTATTTGCATTCATTTGCTTTTCCATAACACAGAGATTTCCAATTACATTATTTACAGCAATCTGTTGTCAACTCCCACATTCAGCACTCGAGGACGAAGAAAATTAAAAGGCAGCGAAATTGCTGCTCGGCGCTTTGTTTCCGGAATAGCAAAATCCATTGCACCTCTGACCCCGACGTTTCTCAAGCTGCAATGGCTGACAGCCTTCACCAATTTATCACTCCCCTCTCAATCAGGCCTCTTTTTTTCCCATGGCTCTATTCTAGAGGACACTATTTTGAGTCCAACCACTCGCTACCACCCCCCAAAATAATACGGCAGGCTATTGATGAGTTCTTTGAATTGCAAACAGGTGCACATCACTTCGATTCAATCCAGAGTCACCCAAAATAAATGCTCCCCTCCATCAGGATGGTATTTTGCCAAGAAACCATCATGCCAGGCCGTCATACGCCTGGGCTACGTCGGTTTATAATGTTCAAAATGGTACGAGTGCGTCAGTGAAAAGGGAAGTCTTGGGGGCAAAAGAGGAGGAGACAACGCCGTTCCTCCACCGCTGTAATCTTCCTCCACATGGTTTATTGTGATAAACCAGGAGACGCAGCCAGCCATGAAAATGCTGTTAAGAAATTAAAGAGAAAAGCGAAGCAGAGGGGGCAAATTAAAACTTCCACAAGTCCCTGACAGCTGACACTCTCTTTCATATCCAGCGGGGTTTAAAAAAAGCCGTCTCCCCCCACCCTGCTTAAACTGTTTTCATTATCACTACAGTTTTGGATGTGTCAATTCAAATGTAAATGTGCACAAACGCTTCCAAGAGGATTTTAATTACGATGATAGCATCGCTAATTATGGATATATAAAAAAATACATATAAAAAGTGGTAATTCAGGAAGGTGCTTCGCAGAACCCGGTGGTATCAGTCAAAACAGGGCTGTGCAGAGAGTTAAACGCTGGGCGGGATTCACCAAACGCAGCAGGTCCCAATTCCCCTTCAGGCCAGGTGACAGGCAGACCTCAGCCACAGCCCGGCACTGCTGCCCGAGCTGTTATCAGGCTCACACGCTCTGCCAGAGGCCTGGCAGCAGGGCAGCGTTCCAGCCACAGGCATGCCCACCACTGCCACTCCCAGGCAGTTTTGCTCCTCTGACAGCTGCTGCAACTCGTTTTGCTGGAGGACTCGCTCCCCTTCTGCCCTGCGCTCTCGTTCCCGTGGGTGCATCACTGCTGCACTGCCAGGTCAGCAACCAGACGCACTGCAAACCCACGGCCAGCGTTTGCTGCGGTGAGGGATCGGTGTCCCCAGTCGAGCCATGGCACTCACACCGTGGAGAAAGAGGCTCGCCTCCGGGAGGATCAGCCCTCCACGCTCAGTCTCCGGAGAGGCAATGCAAGATGCAAAGCCAGAAAAGCAACGCAGCACGTGGAGGAGGGTAGAAGGAAGGGAGATTGTTCCTCTTGAAAGTGAAGTGAGCTTGACTCAGTTTGCTTCTGCCCTTGCTTGCAGGAACAATAAGCCACAATCCACATCTGCTTTAATTCCAGTGCCCTCGGGAGACATTGCAAAGGAGAATGTCCACAGAATCCTGCAAGAACTAAAGGGGGTTTTCAAGATATGCCTCTGCAAACAGCTGGGACAAGTGGCATCTCCAAGAGGCCAGTTCTGGCTAAAGCAGGTGAGGTCTATCTTAACTGAAGAAGAGACACACTTACGAAGCAGGGGTGTCTGCTGGTCCTTGGGGATGTTCTCTTTGCCAGTAGAAACGGCCAGGCTCCATCAGGTCCCGGCCGTGTGAGAACACAGGACTTTCCTCCCAGCGCCTCTGGCAGCTCACAGACCCTCACCCTGTGCGGGTACACGATGCTCGGCAGTTTGGAACACGCTGTTTTGCTTCTGGATGATTGCAACACAGGCAGAATCCACTAATCACCTCCACTCTCCAGAAAACAGTGTCACAGCAACTTGTTCCTCACGGCCATGCAGCACAGCCTTCCCAGTGGAGGTTTTAGAGGAAACAGGAGGCGGCAAAGAACACGTATGAATGGCTGAGGCTGGGATCTGGGGAAGGCATCAAACATTCAACTCCAAGCGGAAAACGGATACAAACAATAGATGGTTACTTTGGTCTGCATTTTGACCCAGGCAGACTGATGATTTCATCGTAACTGAAGCCAGATTCTGTCCACACAGCAAAGGGCGAAGATGACTACGCGTCACCGTACGTACGCTGGCTTATAACAACCCTACAGGGACAAACGACCACAAGGAGGATGGAAGGGTGAAAGCTTTAGCATGGATGAACTTCAGCTGTTAGCTGGTGTAGTGAACATCCAACCCTGCCACCCCAGCTTGAGACCCACAAGACTCACGTGCTCACTCGGTGCGTGGCAGAGGCTAAAGGGGACAATTACAGTCCCAGGCTCTTGTCCCAGCCAGATGACACTTATTAACTCTAGCCAACATCATTTAGTCCAGCCTGGTTTCCAAATGGCCTCCCCTTCTCACTTCAGTGCCTGCCAGTCTCGCACCAGCAGAGCTGAGAGCTTCAAGAAGATCATGCTCAAGTAGTTTGAGCAGCGCTTCAGGAAATCAGACAGTGATCAAAGCCCTGAAGTGGAGGGACTCGCCTGGCTTGGAAACAGCACATCTCATCACACCTGCTGGGAGGGGCTCTCCAGACCAGCATCTAACACTCGCCCACTAACGCTGGACACGTTTAGGGGCCCAGCAAGTTGGGAGGTGTTGCCAGAGCTCTGTGGCCTGGGACAAGCCTCCTCGTTGGCGTGAGCTAAAGAAGCACCTTGCTCAGTCATGCTGTGCATTGAGAAGGGAAGAGAAGAACAGTGACACTGTTACTGCATCACACGACCCAAAGTGCTCTGGCACGTTCCTGAAGCTCCTTGCCTGGATTCTCAGGAAATAAAATGGGGCTGGTATCTACTCACCGCGCAGGGGATTCGGAGGTTAGACAGAAATGAGAATATCCGATCTCAAAGAGCAGACATCCATCTGCGCTCACTGACAGCAAATATAACCTTCAGCAAAGAGCATGGCCAAATGGGTTTGATCCAGAGCAGATGGCAATACGAAACAGATCCAGATCACAGAAACAGACGGCAACAAGGAACTGCTTGTGAACACAAGCCTGTGAAAGAAACCTGGTAATTTAGTGTGTGCCCTGAACCAGCTTTAGGGACTGCACTAGCACCAGCCATCAGCCGGCGGCAGAAGAGCCTCATCTCTTCCTCACACAGACTCTTAGGAAAGACCTGATCAAAGCCACTCTCCAGGCATTTATTCCGATACTGCCTCAACTTCCCTGCCCTGGCTGACATGCCTGAAGACTTCTGCCAATTCTCAGTGCTTCTGCCTTCTCCCAAATCAAAAGCAGAGCATGTTGGATGACAGAGGGGATGTATGATGATGCCTGGCTGCGTGCCCACACTGTGACCCTCCCAACCTGCCCTGGAGGGCAGGGCGCTGGCATCACCGCAAACAAGAAAGGAGGCAGACCTGACCCATCCTTAAAGAGCATCAAAAAACAAAGACAAAGATTAGGGTTGGAAGGTAAGATGAAGCTCTCTTTTAATTTGTCTAAGGAGGAAAGTTCCATCCATTAGGGCAGCACTTCAGTCACGTCTCAGGTTTCATAGACAGCGTGAGCACTGAAGGTCAACGCACCCTCACACACTGGCCACATTTACTGCACTGGTTCATATTCTTCTCCGCCCAGTGAGCACAGTTCCTCAAATAGGAAAAAAAACCAACTGTACAGTGTGACATGAGGAAAAAATACAGAAACAACAGAATAAAAGAAATGAAGCCAATTTTAGTCCCATACCGATCTCCCTGCAGAACACTGAAAATATCTTGACCTGCCTCACTCTCCATTTGGAATTCAAAATACCTGGATGATTCAGTGTATCAAATTATGAGCAATATCTGAGGAGCTCCAGTGCTCTGTGCCTGCCATACCCACACCCACACTGCTGCTCAAAAGCTAAAGACCAGCAGCAGCCATGTACCCCCATCCTACCTGAAAATGATCTTTGCAAGTGCTCTCACACAGACAAACCCCTCCTGTGTCAAACCCAAGCAATGTGAAGCTTCCGCAACTAGTATAAAAAAACCTCAGCATCTCAAACACCTAAACAAATGCTCTCGCTACACTTCAAAAATGGATTTAGCAGAGCACCCAAGTTTCACAGTTGGTTGCGGTGGTCAGAAATAGCCGCAATGGATTGTTGTTGGAGGACCACAAGCAAAAGCCCAAAATAAATTGATGGAACAAATGAAAACTCTTCTGTAATCACAGAACAAATTTACCGACTTCACTGTAGAGCAGCGAGCCCTGATGCTGGTGGATGCTGGCTGGCAGACAAGAACTGAGACAGGCTATTACTTCTTGCAGTGTAAAGTCAAGGATGAAGGATATAAAAATTTAGTGACCTGCATTAGAAGTCTAATGCAGGTTATTGGCAAGTTGGGGGATTTTGCAGGCAGGGAGGAAAACAGACTTAAAAACTGCAATCCTGGTTATTTTTAGAGGGACAAATATTGCAGCTCTAGATCTCTCCAGCTGTGTTAAAGAACCGGCGTTCGCCAAGTTTATTTGCCACAGAGCTAGGAGGGAAA
>NW_010416223.1:10900-14754 GCF_000710305.1 Buceros rhinoceros silvestris | reverse complement strand
AGCCTGGCAGGGAAGGCACCAGTCTCTTCATGACCACAGCTACAAAAACCCCACAGAGCCACACAGGCTGCAGGGGCTGGCAGGTTTTTTTCCCCTCCACCCTCCCACAAACGGAAGCTGTCACCATTGTCTGTATTCAGTGAGCCTGCTGGGCCTCCAGCCAAGCCTCCCGAGCTCCCCTCCAAGCGCCCGGGCACAGCGGAGAGCCCGAGCGTGCTCCACGCAGGCGCCGGGCAGGCAGGTGCACGCTGCTGAAGCCCATCTCTCCACAGCTGCGCTTTACCTCTCTCTGCTCACTGCAGATCTTGCACAACCAAAGAGGACGTTTCTGGGCTCCAGAGGTTTCTATTCCACACTTGGTGCAAACTTTCTGAAACAAGGAGAGAAGAAAAAAGAAAAAAAAAAAAGAAAAAGGCAGCATTAGTGACTCCCCACTGCCATGCAGCCCTTGGGGGAGAGAAGGGAGAGAAGCATCTGTCCCAACAGCTCTGTCTTACTTTCCTTAAAAACCTAAACATGGCACAATTTTCTTACTTATCCTGGAGAACCATTGATCAATGGAAGCTGCTTCAAGTCTATATGGACATGACTTGAAGGCACACCTACAGCAGAGTCCGACTGCAGGGCGAGAAGAGAACAGGACAAATCCAACACCCTGACCAACAGGCGTATTTCTGTAACGGTGTTTTTAGTCCTCTAAATCCTAAAACCCAGTCACTGTGGCAAGGAAAGCTGTTGTAACCAAGTAGAAAACAAGGGCGACTTTGTGCAAGACTGGCAATCCTCTCCTCCCTTCCCTGACACAGGGAGTCTGAAACCCCGTGGCCTCCCTTCAGCCCGTGCTCAGCAGCGATTGATTTGTGGCTGCTCAGGAAGCGGGCACGCCTGCACCTGCACGCCCGGCTCCCGCGCAGCACGCCTGATCGCGCCGCACAAGGGAACGTTCATGTCTCTGCTGGCATTACAAACCATTTACAGCCTGAATCCCCTAATATTATATAATGAAGCTGATGCGTATCAGGCTTGGCTTACAGCTTGAATGAGAAATGGGATGGATTCTTTCATCCTCACAGAGGGAAAGCTGCTGACGAGAGGGCTCTGGAGAGCAAAACCTTGCCTAGGGAGACACACGAATTTAATCTCCCCAGCTAAGGTTTTATATATCCTCCTGACCAGGCTGCTCCTCCTCTGAGCCAGGAGGTCTGTGTCCAGGGATGAAGCCTCACGGCTCGCTCAGACCTCAGTGCACACGCCTGGAGGAGGAGCGCAGCAGAACAATGGTACCCAAGGCCATGACTTCACTGCATGAATAAATGCACTCAACCGTTCTGGTCAGCGACGTCCAGAGGCAGGTCTGTCCCTGATTCCTACTGCACAGAAGGCAGGAGGCATCACCAGCAGAGCACAGAGCTTGGTGCTCCTCTCCCAAGCTCTCCTTGCCCTCATCCTCCCAGAGAAATAAGAAACAACCTGTTGGGTCTGGTGCACCAATACTCAACACGGTCCTACCCAAGCCAAGAGGGGTTGTTGATGCAGTCAGCAGACACTGCCTGAAGTACCCCAAATCCTCCCTCTCTCAACCCAAAATCTGAGGGAGCAACTCTTAAACACCCTCAGAGATCCCAGTCCCACTCGTATAGCGCATTCCAACGCTCCCTCTAGCGGGAGCTTCCAGGCAATTGTATTCCTAGCCATAAAACTTTGAAAGTTCCATTATAAAACAGGGCCTTCCTCCTCCCCTTTCTCTGCAGACTGGCTGGAAAATCGAGCATCGCTCACAACGCCTCGAAGATGACATAAAAATGAAGGACATTAAAAGCAGCCCCATTTCTCATTAAATACCAGATAAAACACCTTCTCCTACTTCGGTTCACCTTCTAGACATGACACCGATTCCCTCTGCACGGTAAACGACACATTATGCTTTGTCTGACTGCCACTCTTGTTAACACACCTGGACTTGCACGCCTCTTTGTCTTGCCATGATGTATGTATTTCTAAGATAATAAAAACTAACATTAAAAACATTCTTCATAAAACAGAAAGTGGCACTTAGAAAAACCCAGCAGCCTCCAGGAAATACAGAACTTCTACCCAGCAGAAGGGACTTGCAGAAGGTAACTTCTTTGCTACGTTTCAGGCGCATCATTACACGGTTCCTGCTACTGAATTACAGGGGCTGCAGTGAGCCTGCAACAGAGCAACATTAGCAAGGAAAATCTGAACTTCGACAATCTCCGACTCCCTGACAAGTCGTTGCTTACTGCACACAGCACTGGACAAGTGAGGGATACCCCTGGACAAGAGGCAACAAGCTTGAGGCAACAAGCTTGAAGCAACAGCCCACTGCGTGCCCTCTGCCAAAGGGGCGACTGTTCCCTGAGTTGACTCCACGACATTCAAAAGCAGGAAGGGGAGAAGCCCAGGGCTCCCAGTCAGCGTCGCCCCGAGCTGCTGCAGAAGGTAGAAGCAGGGTCTGGAGAAGTTTGATCTTGCCTTAAATCAACCTGGTTATTATGCTCCTGAACTGCCCAACAGACTCTGGACAAAGGGGGAATAAACATTAAAAACCCCAAACCAGTTCTGCTCTGGGGTTTTCTGGTCACAGCCCTCCTGGAGCCTCGGGCTCAGGCAGCTCATTACTACCTGCAACGGCAAACAGACAGGGCGGGCAAGTGTCGGAGCCAGCTTTCACCTCCTCATGAGAGGACAGGGCTCACAGGAAGGAGGTCAGAAAGCACGGTGACCTAGCTGGCTTCGGTCAAGGTGAGAGCAGAACTGCCAAAGGAAGGCGGCAGGAATACAGCCCATCCTGTTATTCCGCAGGCTGGAAGTGCAGGGAACAGCCAGCCGTCTCCTGTCGGCCACCCAGCCCTTTATCTCCACAGGAGCACGTGCACAGAGCACACGTTCCTCTCCAAGAGCCACCGCCCTGCAGCTCCCATTCAAACCAGACCTTCACTTCCCAGGACCTTAACTGCTTCCTTCTCCACCCCTTCCTAAAAGCTACTTTTTCTGGCTTAGGACCCAGGAATTCAAATCACTGCAGCCAACCGTGGACCAGTGCAGGCCTGGCAGCCTGCTCTGCATGAGAGCCGCACGTCACAAACGCCGGCAGCGCCAGCACGAAGGGTTCTCCACCACGGCCTGCGCGGCCACTTAACCACCGAGGTGCCAACACCCACCGTTCCACAGTAAAGGAGCAGCTTTTACTCAGTCTGTCCTGTGGGCTCCATGGACATCTCCTCAGTGACAGGGTGGGTGACATCACCTCGGACGGACACCAGGAACAGAGTCAGCACGGGCTGCTCCCTTCCACCCCAGCACCAGCAAGCCAGAAACCCTGCTGCACCCAGCAGGCACCTTCAGCTCTCCCCAGGCAACAGGCTGAGGCGAAGTCCCTTCCAGAGGTACCTCCCCTGGGAAAGACAGCCTCCCAGCAGAGGGAGGGTAAGGCGGTTGCTGTGGAGATCATCAGCTCCACAGCAATACAGATTAACCCCTTGGCTGCAGAGTCTAGACAAGCAACAACTGTCCCCCAGGCACTTTGGGATCCTGAGGAATAATAACCAGGGTGCCAGAGAAAACTTGACGGTCTGACAGCCCCAACCTAGACAAGTGGGGCTAAAATGAGGCCGCAGAGCCATCCGGCTTCCAAGAGCCTGGTGGCCTTTCCTAGACAGATCTGCTACCAGGAACAGGCAGGAGCCTGTGTGAGCCAACCCACCTTTTTGCAATCCTGACAAAAGACCGACGTGCTGCCCAGCAGCCCGAGCAGTTCGCTGCAGAGCAGGCACTGCGAGAGGCCGTTCCCCATCGCGTTCTTCCTCATGTTCTCCAGCCGCTCCACACGG
>NW_010416223.1:9990-10825 GCF_000710305.1 Buceros rhinoceros silvestris | reverse complement strand
CCCCAGCCGCTCCACCAGGCGCCTGCGGGGGAAGAGGCAGAGCAGAGGTCACAGCCCTGGCACGCCGAGAACCTGCAGCCGTGTGCTTCGCACCCAGGCTGCCTTCGCTGCTTCTGTGCGCTCCTGGCCCCCTCGCTGGGACCACGTCCTCGCTCTCTGCTCTCAGTGTCTCCTGTCAGCTGGCTCTCAGTCTTCAGGGATACAGCCCCCTGTAAGTCCATCCACTGATGCTCACCAAGCCCAGAACAATCACACCGGAGAGGCCTGACCAGCGAGAGGGTGCAGGGCAGGCAGCTCACAAGACGCTCAGTGTCACTGGGGTCACCCCGTCTCAGCACTGCCATTTCCTGCCTGTAGAGCAGGAAGAGCCCTTAGCGCTCAGCTCGGGGCGAGTCAGACAGCACCACGAAAGGGCAGGGGAGCGAGACCTGCCAAGCCTGCTCCGGTTCCACAGAGTCCCTGAAAGCAGCACTGCAGCCCCTGACTCCCCCACACCCCACCAGGAGCAGGAAGGCCAGCCTGAAGCGGGCCCAAGCGAGCCCGGCTGCAGCACGGCAGTGCCAGCAGCTGCTCCCTGCCTCCTGACGGCCGCCTGGAAGACAGGGAGCACGGACACACGAACAGTGCCTGTGGCAGCAGGACTGCGAAAGGGAGGGAAGGCAGGAGAAGCAGTCAGGATGCAGGCTGTGGAGAGCGGGCAGAGCACGGCTGCTGTCGCGAGCTCGCTGCTTGGCAGTCCCCAGGCATCCGCTGGTAGATGGGGACGGTAACAGCCAGGCCATTCATCAGCGGCAGCGACCGGCGGCAGCCCCCCGCGGCTGCCGCTCCGCCGCCC